>NC_056742.1:195160820-195293320 GCF_019279795.1 Protopterus annectens
TGAGAATAAGTCTACAATAAATAAGCTGTTTGTTAACTAGTTTAGTAGATTGACTAGTAGGGCAAAAAAATAATTTATTTTGACATTTGGTTGGACAATTAATGAGTAAATTGCTCACTGAGATCAGATCAATTGTCTTCAAAGATTCAAATGTCAGACTGATTCTTGGTTTGAGGACAAAGACTTGATCTTCCTGGAACAGCAATTAAGACCACTTATAAGGTCATAATCCTTATAGAATCATTGAACTGCAACATGGATTGACCCTCTCACCACAGCCTTCAGTGTCCTGCTATTCCTCTATGCAGTTATTCAGTTCCTTATCCTTGGTCCTGTCACCAACCCCTCCAGTTTTCTATCAGCCTGCTGTATGTAACCAAGTCAGGAACTTTATTGATGTCCAGATAGAGAATAGTTCATCTGTAAGCCACTGATAAAAAATAATTGGAAATTTCTTCCAGTCATGCCCTATTATTAGTTGCTGCACCAGAGATTGCTATCCAATAGAAATACCGGCAGGCTTTCCCTCAGAATTCTCTCCATTAATTTCCCTGTTACTGTTAAGATAACATGCTTTTAGTTCCATTACTCACATGTTTTAACTTCCAAGCCACAGTGGTGCAGCGGTAGCATTGTTGCCTCACAGCAAGAGGTTCTCCCATTCGATTCTCGGCTGGAGCGCCTTCTGTGTGGAGTCTGCATGTCCTCCCCGTGGTCGAGTGGCGTTCAAAAGGCATGCATAGAATGGGCATGCCTTTGTTGAAGTTTGGGAATCGAGCTGGCACCTCAGAACCCGTAAAAAATTTTACTGCCAATCATTAGCGGACCGGAGTTCTGCCATGGTGACCTCTAACTGGGATAAGCTGAAAGAACAACAACTCACATGTTTTAACTTACCTGCTTTGTACAATGCTACCAAACTTGCAGTTTACCAGTCACCTGCCATATCTACTCTAAACAGTCCTTTTTTGAAGATCTCTGTCATGTGATCTGTGGACACAATGGCAAGATCTCTACAGACTCTGATAGGTAGCTCATGTACTTATTGTCCTTTTTATTCCTCGGTCACTTGGATTCACTGAAACTCCCTTTAACTGTCCTAGTGTCTTTCCACTATTCTTTCCATTCTGCATGTGTTACTTCCAGTGTTACTTTCAGAATGGTATCCTCCCTCTGCTTGCTGTCAGACATTTTTCTGCTATACGCACCTTTATATAAGGGTACTAATGCTTTTTAGCACTTCTGTGCAAGCTAGAAATCTTTTGAAGAACTCAATCAGGGCAACTTCAAACTCACTGGGTAAATTTTGGAGGACTCTGGAAGGCAGCTCAAATGGGCCTTGTGGTTTGTCCTCCCTAAGGTCAGAAAATTCCTACCAAACCTCTTGTTTCTCTATATTTCTGTATATCTATTGTTCTAACTATTCTTTCTGCATCCCTCACAGCATGTTATGCTCCCTTTTCATTTGTTTGTGAAGACTGAAACAAAGTACTCAGTCAGCATCTCTGCTGTTTCACAAGTCTTCTGTGATCTCAACCCCATCCTTGGTCAGCTTAGCCAGTACAATTCCTCTGTTCCTTATTTTAGCTATGCATCTAAATGAGCCCTTTCTCGATCACTTTTGGTAACTTACTTTCAGCTTTAACTTTGTCTTTTCTTTCCATATTTGTTGCCATTTTGCTCTCTTCTTGTTACTGTGATTCTTCCTCCTCCCAACCCATCTTTTCCACATCTTTGAAGTCCCATCTTTTGTCCTATTTGCCAGCCATATATTCTGAGGTAACTGCAATGACCATATTCTCTTTTTCTTATTTTTCATACTCTTGCCTTACCCATAATTACTCCACCCATAAGCCTTTCCCATAACCTGGCTGCTTCCTTAATAGGCATCCAATTGCCTAACTTTGTAAGACTACCTCTCTTAGGGCAGCAAAGTCCATTTTTCCAAAATTCCACACCAGTCCTACCATTCCCCACTACTCAATATATCTTGCTGTGTGACAACTGTTAACTAATGATACATTAAAGTCTAGTACATTCATGATACCCTGTGCATTGGTTAGGGAGAAATCCAGAATTGTATCCTATTTGGTAGAGTCCTGTATCAGCTGGCTAGGCCTTAGACATTCAAGTCCTGAGCAAATCCTGATCTTTCTCTATTTTAGAGATCAGAGTCTTCCTCTTCAATACCTGGAAGATTTAACTCCACATGGAAAATTACCTTCTTCCTCCTTCCTGCTGATTAAATCTGACTTCCAGTCTGTCATACTTGTATCTTGTTGTGTCTGGTGGATGAAGCTCTGGATAAATCCACCAGCTGCCTCCCCTTCCTTTTCTTTACCTTTTTTTGTCTTCAGCATTGATACTTTAAGAAGATCATTTATTTACTCAACTTTCTGTTGGTGCGAGCACCAGTTCACAGGGAAATTCATGGTGTTCCAGCTATGGCTCTGCTCTCCACAGTTTCGTTCTACTCTCTATGCAGTACATAATATGTTAAAGCTGATATATTTTTCTCTAATTCCTGAATCAATATTGTAATAAAAAGTACGATCTTGTGCTAAATGTTTATCTATCACCTCAGAGATATTAACCAGATTAAACGATTAGCAATGCAACAGTATCTCTATGATGTGCTTCCATGTTTTACTGTCTACAGTTTTAAATCATTGTAATGCACATTTTGTTTAACTAACTGTATTCTGCCATTGGCAGATTTAGTGCCTGTCAAACACTACCCTCAGGGTTGTGACCATCACTTTTTAATTATATTCTATGTCATAAGGAGTTGCACTGCATCTGTCATTTCACTAACCAGTTATCAATAACATGATTCTCTTCATGTTTCTAATCCCACACAATTAAAATGTAATGTGTTAATTTGCCCATCCCATGAGAATCTGGGAGAATTTCAAGGATAAGACTAGGATGGTTAGTAGCATCAGAATTTCCTTTACCACCCCTGCTCTTTTTTATGCCTCTACAATGTAATTTATTGTCCAGATAACACTGCAAAAATCAATCTTAGATGGTATATATTCATGCAGTCATATAATAATTTATTCTTTTTGCATATTAGATGCATAAAAACATTCTACAGTGCTACTTTTCATTTTTCAGCATCTGCGCTTATTCATTTATAACTTGCTTTACTGCTATTCTTTTCCCCGTGGTATGTTGAATACGGTGTTGTAATAAACTTCTAGAAATAGCATGCATCTAATTTGGACTGATAAGCTGATTGACAGGTTGGTTTACTGACTGAAAAATAGCAGAGTAGGTGATGAGTACTGTTTAGCTTAGGACTAAGTAATAGGGATGCCGGGCCCCAACGTTTCTGAAATATTGTTACTGCACAGATGGAATAAAGTCAACTGCATACCTGCAAAGAAAATAGAAATCAAATTGATAAGTGAGTATGGGCTATTAGCACTTGTTACAGGAGATATGATGAACATAAAAACATAGTGTGAGGACTAGAAGTCATACTGCTTGTAGCAGAAGGATGATAGAGGAAGAAAGAATATAAGCTGCAAAATGGCATACAATTGCGAGAGACCTTCTATTCTGATGGACCAGGAGCTTAGAAAAGAGCTTAAGGCCATGACACTCATACACAGATACTTGATTTTCTTAAAAATATAAGGTGCTGATAGTTGCCATAAGGTTATTATTATTATTATTATTACATCACAAAAGGACAGACAGCTGTGCTATTGGGAAATGACCAGAGGTGAGGTGGCTTAACTTCCTTATGCATTGAACCATGATAATGGTAAGTGGTATGTGGCATTGTATCTATTTTGGTACATGAAGTATTCAATGTAATTTTGAAGCAAAGTTCAAACAACAGAGAGCAATATTTAAGACGGAAGCAATAACACATTAAAGTGATCAATTAACACATTGCTCAAAGAATATAGCTCAGGTCTTCATCAGAATATAGAATAAACTTCAGCAGTATTTTTTCACTGACATTCTGTAAATTTTAAAATATAGCTGCTCTGAGGTGTCACATAGTTGTCAATAATTATTTGATAAAAATGTACTCTTAATAAAACCTCTCTGTAATGTTTCTACAAATCATTGAATGGCTCTTATATTCTTGTCATGTAATTGCCAAGCCTTTATCAAGGGAGGTTCGTGTATTCTGAAAAAATATATATATTACAGATTGTGTTAAAATGGATGGCAAAAAAACTAAGAAGTGTCACGTCACAGCAAACTTGAAGTTTGTTTAGGACCCTGTTTAGTGCAGAGAAATACATTTACTTGCTATAGATAGCCAAAAGATGAGACAACCTTTTCAGATTTCCAGACTTCTTATGTAAACCAATAAAGCAAAAGTGTTTTCAGGTTTTCATCTAGGAAAAAACTATTAGTTTAATAGTCAAACATTGAATACATATAGTTTATTGTTTTGCTGGGCATACTTCTTTTAAAAATGAACTAGTGAATACGTTGAAGTGATACCTCCAATGACTTAAATGCCATACACCAAACAATAAACTAACAATGCATTTAGCTGTATCAGAATATTGTCCACTGCCATCTTGCTTCTTGTCCTTCTTTTACTGTATTATTTTTTTTACAGGAGAGTAAGGACTATTTTGTTGAAATTGATTGCTCCCTTTTAATTTTGAACCTGACAAATATTCTAAGGGGTGTGTATGCCAAATGAAGAGGCAGAGACACCATCACTATTCACTTGCAATATTACTGTTGTCTACTTTTAACATTTCATTTTCACTATAAGTGTGGTACTAAGGCATTATATTTCTGCAGTGACATTTGTGTATTCAAAATAATAAAGCTAAACAGTGCTGTATAAAAAGTAAACAAATGTGATTTAAGTGAACACAAAAGCTAAACAGATTCAGTATTATCTGTGTATACCAATCGTTAAAAAGATATGACACTGTTGTAGGCTTGAATTAACAGTCTGTAACATTACTTGTATCATAGCTTTTAAAGGAGCTTAATTAACATTTTTCATGTCTTGCATTAGACTGCAGCATGTTGTGATATTTTGTAGTATTCCTGCATCTCATCTCTACTTCTATATACCTATAACAGCATATACAAATATAGCAGTGTGCACTAAAATACATCAAGGCCGCTGTCAATGTGGATGACATATGAATAACAGCATTACTAGATACCTTTGAATTAGTGAAGCATCTTCTTTGATACAGGACTTCTGGTCTAAGCACTTAGGTGGACAAGAATAGAACATCAGGTAGTGAATCAATGGCCCTGTGGGAATCCTTTGAAGAATTATTTCCTGAGCATTATAATCCTTATCATGTTAAAAACTTGATTTTCTTCTTTTGCAACAGTTTAAAGATTAAGGAATATTTTACAGAAAATTAAACTGTGCTTAGCAATAACAGTCTATGTAACAAACAGATCTCCTGACGTGGGAACAAGTTATTCTTACAGGCAGCATTAATTATATGTGTATTTCCTTAAGAATTATGTCTAGACATTGATGTTATTATTTAGTTTGCAAAAAGGAAATATGTAATATATTGTTGATATATTATTTCCTCCCTTCTCCTTCTTAATTCTGACATAGTGTCACAATCTCAGAATGATGTCAAAGTATACCCTTGTGTAATGCACAACATCAGATATCCTTTATAAACAAGTAACAGACCCCTATCTATTGACTTTTTTATTTTGCGGTTTCAATATTATATCTCACCATAATCCCATTTTATATGCATGGAAATGCTCAGATCTGCTCTGAGCTACAACAGAATGGCATTAAATATACTGATCCCAAGGATATTACCAATATCCTGGCAGATCGATTTAGTGCCAACTTCACCCCCATTCTCACCCCCTAAGGGGCCCATCTCAATACCAAAAGATTGCCAAATTCCGATAATCACAGCCACACAGGTAGAAACAGCACTATCCAAAGCTAGGAATACAGCATCCATGGGACCAGATGACATCCCAGGCTGTGTACTACATGAACAACAAGATGAACTGGCACCTCACCTAAGTATCATGTTTAATCATAGCCTCACCTCAGGCTTTGTGCCCACTGAGCGGCACACATCTACAGTTATCCCGCTCCACAAGGGAGGATCCGCCTTGGATCCCGGGAACTACTATCCCATCAGTCTGACAAACCTGATCTACAAGGGCATGGAACGCATTATCAAGGAACTTATAAACAGGGACATTGGCAACCTTCAAACACTGGACCCTACCCAGTTTGGGTTTGTGAAGGGCCGATCTTGTCTCCTGAATCTGATTGACTTCTTCAAATCGGTCTCCAGAGCTGTAGACGAGGGTAAGGCAGTCCACACAGCCTATCTGGACCTCGCCAAGGCCTTCAACACCATCCCCACTTTGGAATCATAGATAAACTTACTAAGCTGGGCATAAATCCCTACATCACTCGATGGGTTGCCAACTGGCTTACTGACAGAACCCAGACTGTAAAAGTAGCCAACTCCAAATCTAGCTCCAGACAAGTGACAAGTGGAGTACCTCAGGGTTCAGTCCTGGGACCACTTTGTTTGGCATCTACTTCTCTGAAGTACAGGCCAACACTAAGGGACTCTGGCTAACATAGTTTGCAGATGACTGAAAACTGGGAGCCATTATCGAATCCTCAAATGATGTGGATATTCTACAAAAGTGCCTTAGAGAAACAGATGCCTGGTGCCAGAGCCATGAGCTCAAGCTTAATGCCAAGAAATGTATAGTTATCCCCTTTGGAAAAAAACATGTACCCATGAAATACCACATAGGTGGCAGGACACTAAACATCGAAAGTGTGATGAGAGACTTAGGGACACAAGTGGACAGTGGTCTCACTTTCAATAACCACATCGCCACAACAGTCAGGAAATCCTTCTATGTGGCACACCTCATCACTAAGGGCTTTTCATCCAGAAAAAAGGAGGTCATTGTCCCATTGTACTCATCCCTCATTAGACCCATTATAGAGTATAATGCTCCATTTGGTATGTACCTCACAAGACATCTGCAACAGCTGGAAAGGCCACAGAAATACCTCACTAAAAGAATCACAGGCCTAAAGCAGATGCCATATGCTGACCATCTAAAAAAACTCCAGCTATACTCCGTGGCATATCATCTACTCAGAGGCAATCTCTGCTTAACATACAAGGCCATGTCAAACCCTGAGCTGTTGGACATGCTCCACTTAAAGAAATTCCAATCTCTCAGAGCCACATGCTCCAGGGATCTAAACCTTATCATCACAATGAACAAAACATGCTGGAGGGATAGGTTCCTGACCCAGAGACTCCTCATACTCTGAAATAGACTGCCCATACATGTCAAGCAGAGTGCCTCATTGGCCCTCTTCAAAAGGAACCTTAATGATTGGATGGGAGATAGGAAATTCACCCCGGGGAACATGTCAGTCGCCCTGCTAGACAGGGGCCCAGATAAGTAAATATTGTGGGAAGAAATTTCCACGGAATTGTTATGGCTAGGCTTGCATAGGCCTTAGGGCCGATAGCCTAGTACCAGCCTATTAACCTATGAACCTATGCCCATGTAACTGTAGCATAAAAGTACATTTAACAATTTCTTGAAGACAAGTTATTTTCAAGTCCTCAATATTCATACTTACTTTTTCTTCAACTGTATGACTTAATAATGTTCAAACCATAGGATACTCAGTCCCTGACATGTAATCATGAATGATAATGACATGTAATGATTATTTTGAGAAGAAAAGAATAAGAGAGTGCTTATAAATTGTGATGGCTGTGTAGCTATTTTTTAGCTTGGATTGTGACTGCAAATGTCATGTGTACACATGTGCATGTGTTCATGTGTGTATGTGCATGTACTTTCAGCCTGTGCCACAGCACACCTAAGATGTTTTGTTAGCCTATTAAAATGATCATTCACTGGTGAATGAAATACAAAACAAGGACTAATGGTGCTGAAGTAAAATAAACATTAAAAGCAACAGAATATGAAAGATGAATTTAGAAGGAATGCATAACTTTATTTATTTTGAATTATATTTTATCATTTTTTTCCAAGGCACATATTAAACCTCAACATACAAAGAAAACAGCATTGTACAGTAGATGTCACAGCATAAGGCAATGCATAATCCAGCTTATTGATTTATGTTGGTAATTACTATGTTTGCAAGGAAAAGGCATGTAGTGCAACAATACGGCCATTCAACATGTTACACACACACAGACAAACACCTACCTAAACACACTGCACATGCATGCACATAGAGAGATACACACACATGCACACACATCCATACACACAAACACACACGTGTGCATGCACATGCACATTGACACAGATGCATGGACACACACACACACACACACACACACACACACACACACACACACACACACACACAGATCATTTGCATAGGAATTAGAGGACACCATGATGCAGTTAAAATTAAAACTGCCTTATCCATGACTCTTTGTCACAAGGATTTCTGAGCAGTAAATACGTCACAAGTGAGGTGAAATTATGTTGATAGTACTCCTCCCACTGGCCTGCACTGGACTACATTGAAAAATCATTTAGATGTCTATCAATATCCATGTTCATTCCAGATGCATACATAGGGTGAATGCCAGTTTACATGTCTTGTGAATGCAAAGAGATATCCAAGTACTATACAGAGAAGTGGGGCTGACAGAAAAGGATGACATGCATGTCATCTTCCAAGGGAAGAAAATGATGGTTGATAGAAGACAGAAACAATGGGAAGATAAGTGACAGTACACAGCTGCAGAATAGTTAAAGTATAGGAACACAGAGTGGAACAATCTGACAAGCTGAATAAGTGTTTCAGTTGTACAGGGCATATTAAATTACACAGAGAACTTGAGGCATTCCTTAATGTGTCTCTGTCAATTGGTGGGAAAGAAAATCCATTGAGGAGCTAACTCTGCTAATTTGAATTTGAATACAAGTAACAAGAGAGTCTATGGTACCGTTTGGTAAAAAATGAAGCTTTGAGAGGAGCAATATGTCACTTGAATGATACACCAGATTATAGATTTCATATCTCTGCAATGTCCATAATTCTCTGGAAGACAGATTTAGTTTGAATCACTATCTGTCAAATACTGAATGATTTTCTGTTATGACCAGCATATCAGAGTGTTGCAGAAATGTTAACTGTGTGTTTTTGATTGATAATGCATACATATTGTAATGGATAATTATATGGCTTTCTTGTATAAAATAACAGCGAGCTTGTACACAGGTAACCCCCCTCCCACTAGCAAAAAAAAAAAAAAGATTGGCATCTTTAAGGCTTTTCTACATCATGATATTACTGCATATATATGGCCATGCCACCTGTTTTTTTGTAGTGGTATTTACACCCATTGAAAAGTTCAGGAATACACTAAAAAATCTGGGTGGTTCCTTATCCGGACTTGTGTCATTCATTAAATGAATAAGTTGAATCACCGTTTTTCGGAATTTATCAAGATGGTCCAACAACATTTCAATAACTTTGACAGGATAATATTATTCCTCACATCAAAGACAAAGCAATGGGTCCAGTTATGTCCTTGTATTTTTTGAGTATCCATTTGATTTGGTGGATAGATTCTTTAAACTTCCACTAAAACATACTTAAGGTATTTCTGACAGATAATGCAATAGATGAAAAATGTTATAAGAAAAGATACTCAGAGCATGTTAATCCATTTGTCCTTTGTGCAAAGAACAGTATGTCCTGAGAAATGATAGAATGAAGGGATCACATGGCACATTATCAGACAATAGACATAATGATCATTGCTGGATTGAAGAGATATTGCTGATAATAATACAATTTCAGTGTATTCCTGACAGAATACATCTAAATCTCAGTTTGGCAGTCAGACTTGCTGGGTAGATGTGTACAGATGAAACCGGGGTAAATAGCATGGATTGATTCCTTAATAGTAACTGGTTTGGTAACCCCAAAAAATATAGTATTATGTGAAAAAAGCATAGAGCTGGCACTGCTGTTTTTTTGTGACTGTTTATGATTGACATAATTATGATGATAGAACAGTACAGTATTTGAGAGTAAACACTTTCAATAATACAGAAACTGTTTTTGCAGGAGAAATCTCCTTGCAACCTCCTGTGTGGGGGGTATGCTTTCATACCCCTGATACTTAATACCAATTTGAAGAATGCCAAATTGTAAGGAAAATAAAAATCTCCAAGATTCTGTAATGTCATTGTTTGCTGGCAACACCCTAAAACAGTATGCTAGTGATCTCACATTAGACTGCCTGTCACTAATGCATCAATCAAAAGCCTAGCACCCACTTTTTCAGGTGAAGAAGATGTCACACAGGAGTGGGATATGAATACTATAAGGAAAAACAAGTGGAAAGACCCCATGCAATGGAATTTTTATGGAAAATATATCATTAGTCTTTCAAAAAGGCCTGGAAGAAGATATAATGCAATGAGGTATGTTATGAACTATTTATTGCATTATTGTTATAATTCAGCTAAAGATCTTCAGGGTTCCAGATAGTGAAAGTAATGCTAAAATATAAACATTAGATTGAAGCAGATGGTGAGTTTAGCTAGCACTGTAGTGATATATTTAGCCAGGCCAAGATGAATAATTTGGGAAAAGAATAACAGAACAATCAGCTGATGTCAGGGGATATCATATTTGGTCATTAAATAATTTAAAAGTATATGGATATTGCAGATAGTCCTGCTGCCTGCATCATGTTTGTGCATAACAATGGAAGACAACTACACTGAGACACTGAGGCAAGTTGTTTTTTTTTTAAAGCACAACTTTGTCCATTAATGTATTTAATAAGTGTTTACCATGGTAGACCATGATCAAAATTGACCAATTTCAGTTTCAACCTGGGAGCATGAAGAAAGAAAAGAGAAGCATGTGGTGTAAACAGGACAAAATTGCCAACAAATAATCAAAAGGTCCTGTTATTTAAGGAGTCAGAAGCACCAAACACCAAAATAGAACCTGTGGTAATTCAGGACCATAATATATATTCTGCAAAATTAAATTTAAATGCATCAAGGCATATCACAAACAACTTTTATGTTTAACAATTGAGTTGAGCACTCATCAGAACTATTTTGTCAATACAAATACAACCATTTAAAATACAAACTTACAAAACCAGAAGAACCAATAAGAAACATTCAATACAATGCCTATTAATATTTAAAGGTATAGCGTATAAAACATTCAGTATAAAAAACACAAACATAGAAAACCAAAAAACATACAAAGATACGTTCGATTCAATCTTAAATGACTAATGAATATTAATTTAATATAGCTGATCAATTAAAGCTATGCTGTAAATATGCCATAATATAAAATCACCTAATAAGAATTCATTTTTTGTAATTTATTTATTTATTTTATTTTATTTTATTTTACATTTGTTGACCGGGCTAGTCCAGCTGGATAATTTCCATTTTCAGTGGAGGCCAAAACTCCACAATTAAAACAAGGTTAAACATTTAAGCAACAATGCATACATTTTAGTGTAGTAGAAAATACAGTGAAAAAAAACAGGTAAAAAACAAATAGCCTAAGCTATATATTCATATTTTTTTTTTTTTGTTTAGAACAGTACAGTAATTTAGTCATTTGAAATAGCAGGAAAGATAGTGATTTTTACGTAGGAGGTATGGCTGAAGAGCAAAGAAGTCATTTAGTCTGGATTGGTACAGGAGCAGAGCCAGAAGTTGTTAAGATGTAATAGAAGTTGTTTTTGAAAAGTTGAAAGGAGTCTAGTGAGGTAATGTGTGGGGAGGTTATTCCATATTTTCCCTATGGAGTTTGAAAATAGACAGTTACCTGCTGAATTTGTAATTCTAGTTGTGGTGACTTGTATCTTTTAACTGTTTCAAGTTTTTGTAGGGAGTAAGGAGGTTACTGAGAGCTGGTGTTTTGTTGGTTGATAAAGAATGTTATGTGTAATTAAGAGTTGTTGATAGATAAGCTTGTTAGGTAGTTCTAACCATTGTAATTGTTTTAAGTTATTACAGTGGTGAGTTCTGTACTGGGATGCTGTGGCAAAACGGGCTATATTATGATAGGATGTAGTTAGTTTTTTCAGGTTACCTTTAGAGAGATTGGTGTAAATAGAGGAAGCATACAGTAGGGTGGAGATAAGATGTGATTGAGCTAAGGTGGTCCGTGCTTCTGGAGTAAGGAAGGGTTTTATTCTGTACAGTGAACCTATCTTTTTATTTACTGCTTTTATAGTGTTATTGATATGACAATCATATATAGTAATTAGAGCTTGAAAGCCCTTAATTTCAACACAGAGGAGACTGGGATAATCATTAAGACCCAGGGGCTTATTAACACCCAGAACTAGATGCCAGTATATCTCCCTATATTTCAGACTGACCTCACACTGACCTCCCCTATGGTCCCTTGGGATTTTTTACAGTATAAAAAATGAGTAGTATGCTTCCACACATGCCTAGTATGTTTAGTCAAGGGATTAGTTTCAACATCTTTATTAATGTCATAAATATGCTCTTATATGCACTTTATTTAGTGTCTTCCTGTTTTGCCCATATAAAATGAGTCACATAAAGAGCATTTGACTAGCTATACCACTCCACTATTTAAACAGTTGTAACATTTAGTAGACCGTAGTGCTTTTTTGTCTAGAGGAAAGTAAAATACAGTCAGTATTTGCAATATAAGGGCACAGACTACAAGCTCCACATTTATATGTTCCTAGGAGTGATCTATTTTTCTTGGTATTCTTATATAATCGCCCTCTCATAAAGTTCCTTCAAATTCTTAGCTTTCCTATATACAATCAAAGGGGGCTTATTAAAAATATCTAAGGCTGTAGGTAACATTTTAAACATATTCTAATATTTTCTTATCACATTCTAACAATAATGCCTGGGGAAAAATCTTTATTAATATTCAATGCACCGATGTCACCTAGAATCACAACAGATTGCTTATATTTATCACTAATGATAGGTAGAAATCTAGTAACCCAACCAGCAATCACATCATAGGTAATTTCTTCTACCAACTTCCTTGGATAACCTCTCTGTACAAATAAATAAGTGATAAATTCACATTCTTCTAAAAAGTCTGCATAATCCAAGGACATATGAGCTGCCGTTGTAACCTGACCCTTAACAATATTTCTTACTTGATGAAGATGGTGGTTACTTATAAAATGAAGATATGTATTCGAAAAAGTGGATTTACAAAAAAATCTGAGATGTATATCTTTGCTGCTCAGAATGCTTTTTAATAACAACATCCAAGTATTGTAATTTGCTTTCATGGACTAGATAAATTAAAAAAAAAAAAAAAACAGAAGTTGTACTCTTCATGTACTCTATAAAAATCCATTAATTTCATTTTACTACTAGTCCAAAAATACAAATATTACCAAGAAATATAATATATAAATAACACATTCTAAAAAAGGGGGATTTACACTGTACATGTGCTCCTACACACATGGTATCAAACTGGAAAAAATGGGAGTGCATCCTGTCCCCATAGCTTCTCAGACTGTCTGCTTAAAATATCTTCCTTCAAAAAAACACAATATTGATTTTAATATCATCTCTATGAGCTCACAAAGAATTCTAATCTCTCTTTGTGTTAAAAACTGACTTTTTAACAAAGCTTCCCCATGCCATTCAATACAGTGATCATGTGGTATCACAAAAAATAAATCTACTACAGTGATATTAACAAGCACCACTTCTTGATTAAATATCAAATGATACACTTGATTTAAAAAGTTCCAAAATTCTTTGACAATATGGGTCTTCAAATCAAACAGCTTCTTCAACATTTATATCTATATAAATTGTCAAGTTTTGAACTACTTGCTGAAACATTTAAACACAAGGGTTCCTTGTGGACGTTAGGAATTCTGAATACAGCTGGAATATGGGGGTGTTTCATATAAAGAAATTCATCACTATCTTTATCTATCACTTGCTGTAAAAGTAAATCATTAAGCCATAAATCTATCTCACAATAATCTATAAATACTTCACTCCTTAAAACAATAGCATAGATGTCCCCAGAATATGAAATGTCTTTCATTTGTACCTATATATCCCACTATTTCCATTAAAACAATACTTCCCTCTTTGTCAGGTTTCATGATTTGGATTTCTCTATCATTGTTTAATTTTGATAAAAGGTGTCTTTCCTCATAAGAAAGATTAAAACAAATATTCATTTAGAAGTGCCTCTAGATCTAATTTCACATTCAACAAACATTTCAAAATGTTGTAAGAGTGAATGCAGAGGAGTATTCAAAAATTATTTTCTTTAATATATTATTCCCACTCCTAAACATTTGAGTATTAAGTAATATAGCAGGATTAATTTTCCTCAAAAGCAATTTAACATCTGTCAAAGTATGACTAATATCAGAACACTTCACTGGAGCAAACAACCCCCCCTTTTTAAAAATAGAAAAATAATTATTATTGACATGATGTTACTATAATTAAATATTCTAAAATGATCTTGCTCAAATACCACACCTTTGACTAATATAGAGAAAGAAAACCATTTAGGGATTTTTATGTTTTCCTTCCTCTGTTTCCTCTTCTTCCTGGTTCCTTCTGGATATGTTCATTGCATTTCTCTTTCTATGTTGTCAACCTATCCTGAATCCAATGAGAGTCATAAGGGGGGAAATTCTAAAAGGTAAACCTGGAGGGGTATAGGGCTTAACATCTCTAGAACCCTGGCGATCCCTAAAATCAAGAGTGATGCCAGACCCCTCATTATTATATTCCCCTTTATAATTATGGAATCTCCCCCATCTTTCCTTAAACAGAGGATATACCTTTTTGTCCCAATCCCATTCAGTAAAACACAACACACAAAATGGCATTTGATTACCATTATTAAAGTTTTTTTAAAAACAAATTTGTGAATAACATTCTTTAATTTGTTAACCATAACAATAACATTGATGAAACCATCTAGCAGGGCAGTGTATCCCCACTCACCCTGCCCAAATAAACAGTGTCACCTCCTCCACTCACTTACTCTCACTTATTGAAGCACCATCCCACTGCTCACCTTCATTCCCCAACTCTTTAAATCCAACATCCAACCACAGAGGGAAAACAGAAGAGGGATAAGCCTACCCCTCTTCTCTGCCCACCAGCTTGACTCTGGCTGTTCTCCCTCATTTATTGAATGACGTTCACAAAATCCTCTAAAAACTGCACCAAGTACACATTAAAGAAATCCAAACCAAACTCACTCAGGTGTATGCCATCCTGTTTGAACCAAACTGGGTCATTGTCATCAAAGTCCCTATGCCCAATCATATGGCTACTCCTATTAATCAGCTGCTTTGCCAGCCTAAAATTAACAAAATAATGAGCCATCTCTATATGCATAAAACTGTTGGCATACTTCCAAAACTGCAACTAACCACACAGTACACATACTTGGATATAACTTCTTCAATGTGGCAAAATCCTTTAATATCCTATATACCAACTGATGCTTTGGATTTATTCTCAAATCATTACCTGCCAGATGAACCACTAAAACCCATGAGATCCCACTTTGTATCATATGTCCACAAACTCCTTCAAGAGCTGATGCCATCTGGGACCTCTGATATCATGCCATATGACCTTCAACCCAAAGCAATGTAGACCTGACTTACAGCCTGTTTTACCACCCAATAAATATAGGAGTGAGCCATAGTGACAATCTTCTTTCCTAGAAAAAAAAAAAAGATATATATATATATATATATATATATATATATATATATATATATATATATATATAATCAGAAGCCCATCCAATGTGAAAGAAGTGAGTTGAAAACCTCTCTCCTGGAAAACTAGCACACTGAAAAGCCCTCCTCATCACACATCTATTATCAGATGAAGAACCAAAACCTGAAGATTCCCAGCATGAGTCCACAGGAAACTTTTAGCCCAACCCACTGGACACAATCTAGCATTCCTGCCCTTTTCCAGAAGTATTGGCATGCCCGACTCATCTGATCCATCTTAGATTTACCCAACTAAATCTGCTCTGAAGCAGAAATACTGTCACATCCCACCAAAACAGTGAACTCCAACAACCTTGACACCATAAAAGCTTCATGATCCATCCATTAAGAAAATGATACTCAAAAAGTAGAGTTCCCTGAGTCAGCATTCATCAAAACTAAGCCCTGTAATAAAACCATCAAAACCTGTCAGCGGGATCAACCCTAACCAATTGAAAAGCCTTACCTTGCACTCAGTTCCGGGTCAAGTATTACAATAACAACTCCTATGACCAAACCCCCTCCTTTACCATCAGCTCAAAATACATTTATCAAATTCACAAAATGCCCTAACATACACATTCCTCATAGAAATTACCCAAGACTGCTGCATCAACCATCTGGTTACATCAGACCAGTCCATCACACATCATCTGGTAACATCATTGGTTCTACCACTGCCACTGGTGCTAACTGCTGGAAACTGAAAACAAGACAAACTGTCAACAATCCAATACTCAGCACCTGCCACATGCATTAATGTAAAAGAAAAGTTAATCACTACACTCTGCAAAACCAAATTTCGCAATACCAACAAAAGCAATTTTGATGTTGCTGTCTTAGACTGTAAAATGTGTGCCACTGCAATATTGTCCGATTGAAAAATTACCCACTTACCACACAACTGGTCTTGCCACACTATAGATACTACCCAAATTAGCATTAGTTCCAAACATGCTACATCTCTCTACAATTCATCCTTCCAATTTTCTAGCTATCAAGCTGAAAACCATTCACCACTAAAAAATGTTTGCATTCCAATACCTCCTGCCATGTCTGTAAAGAAAATTGACCAACTCAGTCTGACTGCCAAAAGGAAACTCCATTAAATTGATCTGAGAAATCCAACCATAGTGCTAAATAAAACAAAATACTATAAAGAATGGTCCAACTGCTTCAGAAAACCCGCCTTTATTAATAAACAAACATACTGAGCATTTTCATTCCTGAAACTTAGGACTTCATCAGAATACAAAAAGCAAATGCACAGACATATTTTAAATACCCCACTTCTCATCCAGGTGCAGTATACAACAACCAATCAAAACCTAATTGCTAAAAGAACTACTATTACATCAGCTTTTGCACAAGATGTTTCATCCTTAATACCAATAAAAACCTCACCACTATATAAGTGTTAAAATAAACCAATTTGTAGTGGAAAAAAAAAAAAAAAATATATATATATATATATATATATATATATATATATATATATATATGTAAGTCCCAATATTAAAATGTTTGTGTTAAAAAGGTTTAAGTTTGTTAAAACCATAAAAAACTATTGTTGTAAATTTTTATTCAAAAACAATCTATAACTTATTAGCCAGCTCATAAAGCATAGGTGTAATAGAAATGGTTTAATATCAGAATATCGAGTTGAGATGTCTGCAGATGGAACACTCGAAACACAGATGTTCAAATTTCAATCTGGCTGAACGTCGCAGTGTTCAAATGTTTGTATTAGCAAATACACTGTGCATTCACTAATATAAATGTGATGAACTGTATAGAGATCGCGGTACAGTGCAGTTTGGGAAATTCATGCCTTTCCTCACTGTGGTGCGATCTTGGAGTTGGAATATATAGTTAGCAAGGTGTGTGTGAGGCGCAGCCCCCCACAGGGGAGTGCAGGGAGGCTTGCTCCCCTGCAAAAATGTGATGTTAGGGATAGGGGTTCCCTTCACCTGAGCTCCTATACAGACATCACATAATGTTTTTGGCAACGATGTCAAATCTGCTGAATTCATTCAGCTGATTCAGTACTGTGACTTGTTCTACATTTTGACTTTCATTTTTTGCATTCGGTGAGTCAATTGGAAATTATTTTTCCATTTGTCATTTTGATAGGAAACCAAAAGAAATAGCATCATTCAGTCTCAGGGGATGCATTGCTGCTAACCTGAACTGCCACTCAGTCTCCTTTTTCCTAAGTATATTTTTTCAATCACCTCCCCTAGGACTGGGCTTAACACCATCCAGAATACCAAACGTAAACTTGGAAAAACCAGTACAAAGCTGGGAATGCTTTAACAGGACACTATTCTTTTATTTTTCATATCGTTTAAATGTTCATAGATCCTACTTCTAAAAGAGCGCTCAGTTTTTCCCACATAAAAACTACCACAGTTCTCACATATAGCCAGGTACACCACTTTACTTGTTGCACAGTTCCCCATCCTTAATATCACTTACTCCCTAATCTATTGCACAAAACAATATTTGTTTATTGATATAGCCACATTGATTACAGGCTCCACCGGGTTTGGTATTATTATCAAGGTCACCCATCGACCCAATCTTACTCTCCAATAGCTTTTTGAAATTTGTACCCGCTTTGTTAATAAACTTTGGTCCCTCTCCTACTTTCTCACAAATATCAGAGTTAACTGTAAATATATTCTAGTTCTTTCAAAAAATATTTTTTATTTTTTCTGTCACATGATTGTATTGCAAAACACAGGCTCTTTCATATCTAGTTTGAGTCCCCAGCAGTGCAAAAAAGAAAGCCAGTAAAGGTCCATACACCTGTAGGCAAAGACAAAGCCAAGACTCTGTCTTTGCCTACTGGTGTATGGACCTTTTCTGGCTTTTTTTCTGCACTGCTGTGAAGTTTTGGCATTTGTATTACTTACAGCATTTCATGTGGTTACTAGTTTTAGTCCCTGCCAAGGTTTCACAGTTATTCTCTAATCCCACACCCAATAAGGGCTTATATTGTGTTCCCCATTTCTTATATACGTCATCCAGTATGTCATCCACCCATTCTTTAGGGTACCCCGGCTCACAAAACATCATGCCAATTTTATGCAGTTCTACCTTAACATCTTCCTGGTGTGATGTCATACAGGCTACATGCATTTCTTGCCCTTTTACATTATTTGGGGATACCACCCAGTTTTTGGAGTTTACTTTTAAATATGACAAGTCTGGGATTAATTATTTGGATACCAATATATCACATTTCAATAGAGGGTTTAAATCTAGCACCCACCACAAGGATACCTTTTGTAATGCTTACCTACATTTCAATAGTATCAATCCAAATGCCCAAAAAAGGAGTATTGTAAAAGGACAAGCAATACGGGTAGCCCATATGGCATCACACCAGGAAGATATTAAGGTAGAACTGGATAAAATTGGAATGATGTTTTATGAGAGGGGGTACCGTAAGGAATGGGTGGATGACATACTGGATGATGTATATAAGAAAGGGGTAACACAACATAAGCCCTTATTGGGTGTGAGATTAGAAAAAAAACTGTGAAATCTTGGCAGGGGCTAAAACTAGATATGAAAGAGCTTGTGTTTTGCAATACAATGATGTGACAGAAAAAAATAAAAAAATGTTTTTAGAAAGAACTGGAATATATTTAGAGTTAACCCTCATGTTTATGACAAAGTAGGAGAGGGACCAAAGTTTGTTAGCAGGTGCAAATTTCAAAAAGTTATTGGAGAGTAAGATTGGGTCGATGGGTGATCTTGATCATGGTACCAAGCCCTGTGGAGCCTGTAATCAATGTGGCTATATCAATAAACAAATAAATATTGTTTTGGGCAATAGATTAGGGAGTAAGGTGATATTAAGGAAGGGGAACTGAGCAACAAGTAAATTGGTGTACCTGGCTATATGTGAGACATGTGGTAGTTTTTATGTGGGAAAAACTTTTAGAAGTAGGATCTATGAACATTTAAATGATATGAAAAATAAAAGACAGAATAGTGCCCTGTTGAAGAATCCCCAGCTTTGTACTGTATTTTCCAGGTTTACGTTTCATATTCTGGAGGGTGTTAAGCATAGTCCTAGGGGAGGTGATTGGAAAAATATACTTAGGAAAAAGGAGACAGAGTGTCAGTTCAGGTTGGCAGCAATGTTTCCCCCAGGACTGAATGATGCTATTTCTATTACACCTATGCTTTATGAGTGGGCTAATAAGTTATAAATTGTGCTTGAATAAAAATTTACAATAGTTTTTTTATGGCTTTAACAAAAACAAACTTAAACCTTTTTAATGCAAATATTTTAATATTTGTATGTATATATATATATATATATATATATATATATATATATATATATATATATATATATATATATATATATATATATATATATATATATATATATATATATATATATATTCCCTATAAATTGATTTATTTTAACACTTATATAGTGGTGAGGTTTTAATTGGTATTAAGGATTTAACATCTTGTGTAAACGCTGATGTAATAGTAGTTCTTGTTTCAATTAGTTTTTAATTGGTTGTTATATACTGCACCAGGATGTGAGGTGGGATAAACTATGTCTGAGCATTTGCTTTTTGTATTCTGATGAAGTCCCTAGTTTCAAGGAAGAAAGCGCTCAGTACATTTGTTTATTAATAAAGGCGGGTTTTCTGAAGCACTTGGACTATTCTTTATATTATTTTGGTTAGTTTTCTTGTATTCCTGTAGTTTTTTTTTTGGTTATATAGTGCTAAATCAGCATGAACAAGTTTGACAACCCTCACTCAATGGCGTTTACTGCTAATTCCTTTTAGCAAAAATACCACAAAGCTACAAAATGTGTAACCCGGTTGAGTTTCCCAACAAGCAAAACTCATTAGCCCTAAGAGATTCATAACATCCATAATGGACATTTTTCTTGCTTCTCACCCAGTGATATCTTCTCGGATGGGAGACAAAACAATCCCCATCCCACATCTATCAGCAATCCCAAAAAACAAAATGCCTTAGCAGGGCCTTCTTACTTCTGTGTAGTCAATGGAGCACTCAGGTCTTTCCATATCCCCCTCCAAAAAAAAAACTCCCTCATCCCCACCGTCACTCCTTTAAACCCTTTGCCTACCAATAAAAAATCATCCAAATAATGGATTGCCTTCTGTGTACCTGCCATTTCTGCCAAATCCAGTGGTGTGCAGTGCTAAACATCTCAAAACTGACATAGGCCACTAAACATCCCTTCAGTATAACCTTGTCAAAGCGGATCTGGTTCCTAACTACCCTGCCCAACCACAACCTCTCTTCTTCCTGTTCCAGCAGCAGCCTGAAAGCAGATTCAACATCCATCATTACCAACCATGGATCTGCAAACTCCTGAATAACCTGAACTATGTCATCCAATGAAGCATAACTCACTTTTGCGTCTTCTACTGAAATAAAATCATTAACAGAGTTCCTCTCAAGATAGGACAAATTGTGGATTGGCTGAAATTCACTGGGCAATTTCTTAAGGACTAAACCTAATGGCAAGACCTTAAAATTGCCAAGGGGGGTGGTTAAATGGGCCCAGCAACCTGCCTGCATGCTGCTCCCTTTCCACCAAATCCTTCAAAATCTCATCCCTACCCTGCACATAATGCAATTTCTTAGATAGTGAATTCCTCAGAAAGTCCTTTAATTAACTCCTTTGCAACTGCCACATCAGGAAATTGCTAGAGCATATGTCACAGTACCCACACATTAATGGGTGAATGTGTCTCTCCCAGTCTTGACCTCTGTCCTCGAAATGACACTCCTCCCATCTGTTGATGAAAAATCCCCCTTCCTATAAATCCTTGAAATCCCTGGCTCAAAATAGTTAACATCCCCAACTCAACTGGAAGTGAACCTGGACTGATCAGGTTACCCTCTCAATGGTCAGAGTGGGCTGCCAAATGTCTCCCACACACTTTGAACAAAGTGTGCCAAAATCTGCATGCTATTCATGAAAAATATCCACCATTAAAAGTCCAGCACAATCCAGCCTCTGCCCCTCCTAGCATACTACTCCTGCTAGCAGTCCCAAAACAAACCATTATAGTGGTTAACCAATGTAAGGTGCCTAACTTCCCATTACAGTGACTGATCCACTGCTTTCCACATACAAAACTTATGATCATACCATGACCAGCTATTCCCTCTCCATAGACACTGTGCCTCATGGATCATGAGAAAAAAAGCTAGAGGCGGTAATGCCAGGGAGGTATCCTTCTCCACCCAAACCACCATGTAGTACTAATACCCAATTTTCCCATGTTCTTACTCGCAACCAACCCACTGTCCTCTGCCCTAAAGCTACTGTTGCAGCTAGAAAATCCTTGCTATTAGCCATGTCCAATTCCATCAGACACTTAACCCCTTCAACATCGATTAACGCAAAGATATCAATGTATTTCCCTTTCCAGATCTTTTCTTTTACTGATACTAGTATGTGAGTGGTAAAAAAAAAAAACATTTACTGGACCCAATGCTGGTGTAAGTAGCCAGTCTCCCAGTTGTCTCCCAAAGTCCGAACCTACCTCTTGTTCCTGCAAGTCAACCCTGCTGCAGACAACTGTAAGCACCCCATAGACATACCTAAGCTACCCTCTTCACTGAAAGCCTTCCCTTGGTCCTGCCCACCATCCCTCAGCCAGTTCCAACCCTCCTATATGTTGCCCATTTCCCCAGGCTGATGCAATGACTTAACCTCTCTGACGACCCCCGACCTAGACCCACACAGCACCAAGTCTGACCAGTTTACATGAATTTCCAGCAATACATCATTACCTGCAACTACTTTGTGCACAGCTCTAATGGCCAGGACTTCAACTGTGACAGTGTCTATTGATTACTGTGCCTCCTTCCCTTGACCCCTTGACCTGGTCTTCGCCAACTGCCTTCTCCTCTTCTGACTGGACTCCTGGGTTCTTCCACTGTTGAAGACTCACTGGTTGGCAATTTCTGAAGCAATGTTTCCACCTGCAACAAATTGGCCACACATCTCTGCCTCAAACTCTGCACTTCATCCATCTGCAAAAGAGAAAAATGTAATGACCACAACAATCATGAAAGGAGTATGCATGCAAAAACCAACACCTCAAACCAATTCTTTCTCTATGAAAAGTGACAAAGTCCTGAACAAATCAAACTGTAGTCATATTCCCCTCATTCTTAACAATGTAGTGCTATCAAGTCCTTAAAGGATTCATTTATACAGCACACCAATTTGTTCCCACCCTGATTTTTACCTGAAAACACACACACATAGCTCACAAGGACAGGTTCCCTGTTTAATAACTACCAGATTTAAAACATGTTCCTCCCTTCAACCCCTTATAGAAAATCCAATTTTATAATGAATTAATAGCTACCATGCTTTGTGCTACCACAGGGTCCTCACTTCTGACAATGGGGATGTGGGTGAATAACCATGAACTGTGGCTACCCCTGCTTTCGGGGATTGCTAATTGTCTCACCCTCTGACCATACATTAGCCTGAAAGCTGGACCTGTGACCAATGAAGAGAGGCATTACCTCACCACAAGTGAAGTAACAACCCAAATACTAGCCCTTCAAAAGTTATTTATTTTATACATCCCAAAACAACCCTATCATACCTCTCAACTGTACAGATTTTGCAGAATGCCCAGATCTTGTACCAAATGTTTTTTTTTTTTTTGCACAAATCATGTACCTCTCCTTTGTACAGATTATGTAGAATGCTCAATTCTTGCTTGAGGATTGAAGTCACTACATAATGACAAAATAAGATGTGCATTTGAGTATAACCAACACATCCCTCATAAAATGTATGCGCATGCATCTTCTGTTATTCTAGGAGCTTTCACGTTCATAAGAGCAGTATTTAGAACCTGTTCCCATTTCTGCCTTTGCCCCATACTATCTTAGACTTTGCCCAGCTTCCTTATATTATGAACTCGAGAGGTATGTAAACCATAACAAGAAAACTCAGATCCCTCACCCCCAATGGTTAAGCAGAATTTGCACCACACATACCTGCCTAACGGTTAAACCACAACTGCTCATGCGCAGTGTGCAACCATTACTAAAGGATACTTTTCAGCCTGCGTACTGCCACTGTAGACTGCTGTTCCTCAGAAAACACATTTCCCATCTAAGCCAAAGAAAAGCAAGCCAATAATGTGCAACTACAGGGTAATCATCCTAATCACTATCCAAATCACCAATGCGAAAAATTAGTTTAAAGACAGCAGATGAAATCTTCCGTGAACAATAATCTGCATCACAGAAGCCCTAAACACTGTCCCAGCCATATAGAAGGACAGAGAAAGAACTAAGACCCCATGCCAACACAGTACTCACAACTGCTCAAAAGTCACCAGCAGCTAAAATTGACCACCAATGATTATTCAAGAAGTTAATTACAGTCTCCCCAAAATGATCCTGACCCCAAAAAAAACCTCCATAAAGATCAAGATATCACTATAACCCAAACCCGATTATATGACCTTAGGACCAACAACCACTGCAAAATCCTCCACCCAGCTACATATACATATCCACAACTAATTATTAACTACTACCCAAGCCTGTCCATACCTGCATTATACTTACGAAAAAAAAAAATGATAAAAATGGGGAAAAAAAAGAAAACTATCAACAGACTCTAACTCCTACTGCAAACAGAAATCTGCAAAAGCTCCACCACTTCCAAATTAACATTAACCCAAGGCCTACATGTTCTCAAGTATCTACTGGTCGTCTTGAACATACCACTTACAGTATAAGCAAGTTCACTCCTGAATCTAACCTCTATCCAACTATACTCACATAAAACTCCTTAAACCACTCCTCTCACCTACCTCACTTCCTCCCCTACCCTCATCCTTCCTAATTTAATACTTCCTTATCCGCAACTCTACCTAACATCTTCCACTTCCTTGCTAGCCCTAACCACCCTCCCCCCTTCTTTTGACCATCTCCTCTTAATGATTAAAACCGAAGTTGTCTCTTATTCCCAAACCTCATTTATCCTAATACTTTTGTTTATTTCTTTCCAACTTAGCCACCTTGTTTCTTAGAAATAACATATTTTTGACTACCTGAGATAATATGTTAATAAACTTTTTATGGTATTCATCTACTGTAAACAACAAGACATTTTAGATAAAAGAATTTAAATAATCAATTTCCTTAAATAGTTCCCTCATTCTGTAAAATTAGAACTCTCGTTAATTCAATGCCCCATCGATCAAACATCTGTAGTAGTTCTTAAAGAAAAACACTTTCAAACTTTACATTAGAGTTTTAAATACTCTTAAACCATTAGGCACAATTTTCATATATATATATATATATATATATATATATATATATATATATATATATATACATTCTTTTAAAAAAGAATTAGCCAACATTAAAGTACGGTATTTGGTCAGAGTCTTGAATAAATTACTATAATTTTCTTCAAAAGACTCAAAATGAGTATTGTGTTCATCCCTAGAAAAACTGAAATTCATATGCAGCCAGCTGCCAAAGTCCTCATCCATGAACTTATCAGAAATGAAGTGAGTATAAAAGGAATTGTCCACTTTAGATGATAGAGACTTCATCTGTTGAGACAACGCTGTAATGTCATTGCCGTCCAAGTTTGCGGACATAGATCTAGAAGAAAAATGGACCTCCAAGTCCAAAAATGCTTCCTTGTTACTAGGTAGATTAAAAACTTTGGAGACTTGAGATTCTTCAGTCCAGTTTGAAGACAATGATTGGCTTAACAAGCCAACCAACTGGGTAAGTACACCAATATGTTCATTGTGGTGATGTTGCTACTCTCCTTCCATCAATCTGTCTGCCCAGAGGGAAGACAGAGATGCACAACTACAAAACTAACAGCCAAACAAAAACAGAAACAAGTAATGTAAACAGGACACAATAGCCAATAAATAATCAAAAGGTCCTGCTGTTTAAGGAGCCATAAGTGGCAGACATCAAAATAGAACCTGTGCTAATACAGGACCATAAAAGCGGGAAGGGCTTCACAAGTCTGCTAGAGTAGATGTCAAGCACATTCTCTCCTGCCTATGACCATAAAGTGCAAACTACTATTCAGTTTTGTGAGAGACTTACATTCATCGGTGAGCTCCAGTCAGCCATTCATATTAATGGCTGCTGAGTAATTTCTCTTGATTTGAAGCTTTACAAGAGTAGTGGCCTTACAATTTTGTAGTTTCTCACATATTTTACTTTTTCCAGTATTTAGGAAGGATTGATGTAGTTAATAGTGCATTGCAGAAAGCTTAGGCTTCATATCTTTCAGGTATTCAGAATAATGCAAAGTTGATTATTTTAGTCACTTTGTAAATTTGACAAGAGCAATATTTAAAATTTCTTCCAATAGTGAGAGAAGCTTGGTTATTGTGGTACAGTCTGACTCCTGTCAAACCTGCCTCTAAGTACATGGTTTGCTCAAGTATGCCGAGCAGGCTAGTTACGTTTATAAATGTAGAGGTTGACAAGGTTGTGTGTGGTAGCAGTATGAATCTTTTCTGTTTGCTGTGCCATGAGGATGAGAAATCAGTCCTTCAATGGGGTACTGGCTGCTTTTCTTGGAGAGAAGGGGCTTGGCTGTAGGTGAAACTTGACTAAGCAAACCAGCAATTAACATTATACAGACAAGAGTATTTAAAAGGAGTCAGAGATCAGCTTCTGAGATATAAAGTAGATTGTGAAGCTATTCGTGTGGGACTGTGCTTGGTGGGGGGGGTTGGCATAATAGTTATGGTATTTACCTTACACACATAAGGTATAGAGTTTGATCTTCACATGGAGTAACTGGCTAGGATTGTAATGGCCACAAGGGCAGTTAACCTAGTATTAACCTGCTGTGGTTATTTTATGTGTCATATAATAACATAGCTGTTTGGCAGCAGTATATTATTTTCAGTTTTCCAGTTCTTAGTAATTTATATTCTTTTCACTGTTTGCATAAATGGCTAATGGCAAGATTATGAAGGTAACAGTTCTGTTGCATAAGGCATAAGGTACATTTTTTTCTATTACCTATAAGGCACATTTCTTTAGTTTGGTGCATCCCTCATATTGCATTGGCTACCATTACTGTGGGTGGGATGTTTTGACAAATCAGAAACATTTCATTAGTTTGCTTCTATCAGCAGCATGACATAGCAACAGGGTTTAACTTAATCATTCTGTATGCTTCCTAGTTGCTTCCTAGTTGAAGCTGCTGGTAAGGTGAATGGCTGGACTGCTGATTCCATCATTTCACTGTTAAATAACTTTGTACAGCATTCATTTTATACCAACAGAATGGACGAATGAACTTGTTAAGAAGAGTGCTGCTTGTTATACTAGAGGGTGTGACGTTTGAGCCTGACTGCAAGTTTCTTTTTGAATTGCACTTTCTCCAACTGGTGTAAGGATCCACAGTCTTGGGGTTGCACTAGTATTAAAATAATGGGTTAATGACTTTTCCTTTTGCAGCCTAATTAGTTGGTGCAAAAATAGTTGCGTAATATTGACTTCTGTCATCTATCACAGCTGTTGACATTGCACAGTGGACTGCTTTAGGTTACTCCATTTAGTTTTTACATTGCAGGGTCTTTATGCCTTTGAGAGTGTCGTTTCATGTTCCAAGCATAAAGTTAATCATCGTGCGGGGCAGGGACAGGAAATGACTGTGTCCTTGTGAGGTGGCTTAATCTAGTAAGGTAACGTCCTCTGAGTATTACTGACTGCCATAAGCAGTTTTATTATCTTAATAAAAAATAAGGTGAACCGTAAGCTACAATTCTTCATAATATTATTGATCATTTAGGAGGTAAGATTCATAAAATACTTTGGAATTACAGAACAATCAATTTAAAATGTTACTAATTAGGCAGCTTCTGTAGCTTGCTACATAGAATGTCAGATTAGCTAGATGACTAATGCAATGGTCACTGAAGCAGGCTGTACAAAGTTTGAGACTAGTCAACCACTCTAGCAATACTTCTTATTATTCAGATGGTTTGGGTATATATATTTAGCTTTGGTTTCAGAACACTTGAATACGTAACTGCATTTTTCAGAAAGATAATTAGTGATATTTTTTCTACTTTCTCTGTCTCTCTCTCTCTCTCTTTCTGTCTCTCTCTCTCTCTCTCTCTCTCACACAGTTATGTTAGCACTGGAAAACCTGCAGCCTTATCGGTACAAGATAAGCTCTGAGTCAGGCGTCTTTTTTGAGGAGCTTGTGGAAGAGTGACATCAGCAATTACGAGTCATGGTTGCTCAATGAAATAGAGCAAAAATATCCCAAGGAGGGTAAACTGGGTTTTAAAGGACATAGCACAGGTCTCTAAAGGGGGCTCGGAACCATCCCATATTGAGCAGTCTGCAGTTAGTCCTGTAGTAGAGCAGTCTTTAGTCACATCAACAGGTGACATGATTAATGTGGAGTGTTCTCAACTAGCTAGCCTGAGGGATCAATCAACTGAGGAGCTGAGGAGCATTGTTATAGCACTGATATCTCAAACAAATTTGAGACACCAGCTTACAGAATTTTCTTTGAGCAGCCTGTGAGTACAGTCTTCTATATAAATGTCAGCGGCTGGAAAACATGACAGGAATTGACAAAAGGAATAAAAAGCTGCAAAAAAATGCCATGCCTGCCTAAAAGGCATCTCAGTAAGATAAATATAAAATAGTACTTATATAGAATTCCTCTCTCTGTCAAAGCATAATAATGAATGTAAATCAATACTTACTTAATTGAAATGAATTCCTCTAAAATTCAGATGTAAACTAGCTATAAGACTTTGCGGAAGCCCTTAAAACTGTTAGCCTGCCACTAGTCTAAAATTAACATTAAAGGGTCACAGCAGGATGGATCAAGGAGTCATACACACCAACACATAATCTGATGCATTGTAACAACAGTAAATGACTCTTCTATAAGAAGTCTCATAAACATGTATTAATCAATCATTTTCAATCAGAAACATTCCTAAAACAGATGGGTCAAAAATAAAGAAAATGCCAACACATATAGTAAGTACAAGTGTAAGTATATGTCTACAGACATCAAAGGATTAGAACATGTATATGACCTTTACTCCATATGTTGTCTAAAGAATGAAGGACAAGAGCATATGCTGTGTTTTGCATGTTTGTGCTGCACTACAGATTTGATTGTATGATGCTCTTTTTATTAACATTTGTATTATTTTGTATGTTGCAGATTTTCATTAATTCTTAACAATTAGATAGTAATAGCCAAACAGAAGTCAGATATAGCTATAATATT
This sequence comes from Protopterus annectens, assembly GCF_019279795.1. Lineage (NCBI taxonomy): Eukaryota > Metazoa > Chordata > Ceratodontiformes > Protopteridae > Protopterus > Protopterus annectens. The sequence goes on from NC_056742.1 coordinate 195,189,960, forward strand.
GGTGAATAGTCTTTGCTATTAGAAAGATTAGAAAAATAATAATGTCATGATAAAGCTGAGCAAGGAATGCTTGCATCTGTATCCTTTACAAAAAAAATTGTCTCAGCAGCATTTCTGAAAATAACTACATGATCAGATTATGACGCAATGCAGTTAGACACTCTTCCCATTCAAGGCAGATAAGATAAAATTATTTTGTGTGTGACAGCATTACATAAAATATAAGGGTAGGACTGTATCTTTTAAGACACTATAAGTACCTTGTGTCCAGTTGCAATCCTTCAGTTATATGGAAAATAGACTATGCTGACCCAACTTTGCTTTGCTTACTTGCTTGTTATTCTAACTGCTTGTTATTTTTCCTCATAGATGCAGTGTGTGTACAAGTGTCTAGAGACGGGGCTTAAATACCTTGCTAAAAGTAGAAGAAGACAGGTATAAGCTTTTTGACTTAGTCATTGAGAAATGGATTGGGAATTTCCAACAGACACTGCATCCAGGTTCCAGAGATGTGGTTTTTGATGGAGGAGTCCCTCTTCTTCAAACTTCTGACAGCTTCCTTTAACAAATCAGAAAGCTACTGCAGGGTACAACAATTTTTCAACAATCATGGAGGTATACTGGGAGATATCAGATTGTTGATTTCAGGGCTTGTTATCCCTGGGGTGTCTATTATGGCACATGATCCTCTTGTGGTTAAGGATAAAATCTGCTAGGAGAATTACAGTGATATTTTTGATTTGATTGATGCTGTTGGAATTTTGCTTCTGTTAGAGGTCAAGATGTCAGAAGCCAAGGATTTCCCTATGGTCCTTGTAGGTTTATGGAAGAGAAAAAAATAATGAGTTTAAACTGAGAAACTGGGACAACTGGATCATGGGTTTCATCTTATATATGGTAGTGAATGGACAGAGAAAAGCAGGTCTTTAACTTTGCTTTCATACTTCTTAACCTGATTGAAACACATGACATTAGGGGAAAGTCAGCCTAGGTGAGATAAGCTTTTAAGATTGTTATTTGGGATTTGGATTTAATTACTTGATTATTTTAAGATAGTTTAAGTAGATGGATTGTCAGAATTTATTTGCTAGGCAGCATCACATGACCTTATTTTTGATGTGTATAAATGTGTGACAATGATGATTTATTTAATTCTGAAGAAGTCCTGTTTTAATAAGTACAAAAACACTTAACTCTGTTGTAAATAAACCTTGCTGATATGCTCAGGTGTCTGGTTTGACTGACATCTTGCTTCCTGAAATGGTTTGGGAAGAGATCCTTTGGACTGATTGCAAGTTTTGTTTCTGCCAGGCTGGCTGAGTGATTAATAGTATTGGTTGCCAGCAACTCGGTATGCTTGAACAGGAGTTGTCCCCAGAGATCATTCCTGATGAAAGTGCTAGCAGACGTTCGAATGATGTGGTTTCTTCACATTGCTCCAGTTTGGTCAGAGAACTGATGGAATTAGTCCAGTTACTCATGCAGCCACTTAAGGATGTAAACATTACTGGTTCTGGTTTTTCGGTTTCTAACAATGACCCTTTTGGCTTCTGATAAGAATGCAAAATCGAACAATTTCAGAAGATAGGATTTTTTTCTTATAAATAAGCCAGCAAAATGACCTTTTACAATTATCGGACAACCTAAGTCAGTTACTAATAAAAATGGAAGTAATGTGAGTGATCACTGCAACAATAGTAATACTGAAGTATTATGTAGTGTGAGCACGAGAATGTACACTGTGGGTAAAACTCCTGTTGTAGAGGTTTCTAAAATTACTGAATGGCACAATAAAAGTTTTCACCTAAAGGCTAATTCTTTTAATAATGTGACTTCTACAAGGAATGTTAATCTTAATGACACCATCAAAACCTTGGAAAATAAATTAAGTAAATTAAGAAACCTATAGTTAGATAATACTTATTTAAATCATTGTATTGGCATGTATGATATACCTAAGGGATTTAGACTGTTCAAATTTAAAAATGGTATTAAAGCAAGTCCATCTCTATATCAGGAGTTAACTAGTATGTTTGACTGACATGGGGTTGAGTTAATGGTTTTTGTTAAAGATAATGTGAGACATATTGAACATTTAATTGTGGATACTCACGAATTGGACACAGACATTAAGAAAAACCTATTGTTTGTACACTGTTCTACTGATTATAATTCTGGCTTTTATAGGGTTGATAAATAATGTGATGTTTTTAAGGAGAAAAAGATTGAACAGATACCAGGGATTATGAGTCCCAGAATGTTTATCTATTACTTAAAGGGGCACTTATTAGTACTACTGCTACTACTACTACTACTACTACTAATAATAATAATAATAATAATAATATTAATAATGAGGATCAATATGTTATGGAAACTAGTGATGATTTTGAGAAGAATGATGTATTTCCTCCTAACTTAAATGACCCTTTACAGTTTTCCCCTTTATGCAGGTCAATCCAGCTGGCAAGTTGTAAACCTTTGATATATTCTCTGCATGAACAGATGGGGTGAATGGAGGGAATCTGTCCCTTTGAGGTAGAAGAAATGCAAGTGGGGGAAGAACAACAACAAATTCCACAGGAATCAGGAGGATTCCTACAGGAAAAATTATTAGAGAAATTAAGTTGTGTAATTCCACATCATAACAAAAATGCTGTTGTTAAAGATGGTGATGTTTGCACCAAAAATGGTTTTAATACATTTAACTATTGTAGTGTAAAAATTACTAGCATTCATTTCAAGCTAATTCAAAGAGGTTTATCATTTGTTCCTTCCAGTAATTTTAATGTAGTGGACTGCTTTGTAGATCTTAAGTTATTCATTGGAAAGGTAAGCCTTGCAGTTGGCTTAGATAACAAGAAGCCTAATGAAAAGGATGTTAATATAAAAAAGAAAAGCACATATAACCCCGCTCTTTGCACCCTGTAGCTTGGTTATTTAAGCAAAAGTGTACCAATGACATTTATTCCTATAATAAAGGTAAAAAACATTATGGGCTTCAAAATGTATCATTGGAAGAGAAGGAGGCCTGGTACCAGTTAGTGCTGGATAAATCGGTGCATATTATGAAGGCCAATAAGGGTAGGAGGATTGTATTAATGGATACCTTTTTTTTACAGCAGTAAAATGTTTGACATTCTGTTTGATACTGAAAAGTATATCCTGGTTTCACAGAATGAAGTTAATTTAGCATATAAATTTGTTCCTGGAAGATTTGATTTTACAGAACATCATAACACCTAGCAAATTTAGGTTTTTATCATGTGAAAGACCTTATGTTCCTACAATATTTGGATTACCTAAAATTCAAACAAGTATACAAGACCCCCCCCCTCCCCATTCAAACCAGTAGTAGCTGGTTGGTGCTCTAAAACCTTTGTGGCCTATAGTGACAGAAGATTAAAGCCTTATGCAAAAAAAAAAAAATCACTTCACTTGTTAAAAGATTCCTGAGATTTTTTTTAATTATGTTAAAACATCATCTTTATAGTGATCAAATCATCTTTGCAGCTGTTGATATAGTAGAGTTATTTTCCATGATTCCTCACTTAGAAGGATTAGAATATTTTTTTCTGATATTGTTTCTTCCTTGGAATTTTTAAATATCAAAGAGGTTAGTTTAATAGTAGACTTCATAGATGTTGCCCTTAAAAATAATTACATTTTTGAAGGGGAATTATTTAAACAGAATAAAAGCAAGAGATGGGAGTTATGCTAATTTCATAATGTTATCCTGGAGTTCAAGCACATCCTTAGCTCTAAATCTATTAATTGTTGGAACTTATATGTCAGGTTTCTTTTTGATACACTGTTATTATGGATGGGCACTGTGGAGGGACTTGATGAATTTCTTAGGTATATTAACATGGCTACTAAGTTCCTAAATTCAATCATCATTATTCATCTAGTGATATCAGTTTTTTAGATGCTATGGTAAGTTGAAGTGGCCTTTTCTTTGAATATTTATAGAAAGTCAACTTTTTTTAAAATCCATATCTGCATTTTAGTTGCTGCCATACATTATCATACAAAAAAAAGGTTTGGTGAAGGGCTGGTATTTTAGGTTGGCCAGAATGATCTGTGATGTTTTGAATTTTGTGACTGAATGTGACAAATTGGTAAAAATGTTCCTATAAATGGGACATCCTAAGTGTATGATCAAATATCAGCACTGAAGAAGGGGAAACCCAAAAGTTTTGCTACTGGAAATATTTGTTGTTTTATTAAAAGTGTGCAACCTATCTTTGATTCTTTTTTTTCGTGCGTATGATCAAAGATGGAAGTCAAGAGAAGACAACATGATAGATTTAAAATATTGCTATGTAATGAACTTGGGAATGATAAACCAAATTGTTTGGTGGTGAGATTGGCAAAGGATTATTTAAGTTAGTGTTAGTACTGAAATAATTCCCAGACTACTCAAGCATTACACGCATAAGTAGTAGTAATTGGGCCATTTTAAATGTGACCAAACTTTGAGTACTATACTTAGTTGACTGTCCCCAGTTTTTTATTCAAGAGGGGATGTAACTTTAAACATAGATTGAAACATTAGAAGAATAATTTAATGAATTGAACATAGTTAGTTATTCAGGAACAAATGATAGTGGATACTATAACCAATATAATTATATTTATGTTGGTGACAGAGTTAAGGCCCAAGGTGACATTATCAACTTAGTAAACAATTTCAATTGTACATCTACGGGAATGGTGTGCATACATCTTTGTGAAGACTGTGACATTGTTATCTTGGCAAAACTGAAAGAATGCTTGCCAAACATAGCTTTGGCTACTACTATGATATTAAAACAGGAAATGAAAATAATGCACTATATAAGCATTCTATTATGTGCCCATGTCACAGGAATTTCAAATTTCTGGTGTTGGAACAAATTCCAAAAAAGTCATGTGGTGGTCCGTGGGAAGCACTAAGTGAATATAATGAATTGCAGTTGCAATTTAAGTTGAATGTGAATGTACTACCTGGTTTGAATAACAATATTTTGAAAAGTAGTATATTTAAGTTAAGATCAGTCATACATTTGTTTTCTATACACAAGTATTCAATATACTTATATATTTAAAATAATAATAATAGCAATAATAAAACTTATTTGTTTCATCCATCCATTTATTTACTACTTATAGGTCTGTCTTCAATGTTTTATACATTTACTGGTTTCTCTTCAGTGACTTTTCTATCAAAATTAGCTAAATCCTATAAATTTTATAAATATTTTTAAACTTACCTCAAATATATTTTAAATATATTTTAACATTATGTTTTTAAGATTGTTATTTGGGATTTGGATTTGATTACTTGATTATTTTAAGATACTTCAACTAGATTGTCAAAAATTAATTTAATGGGAAGCATCAAATGACCTTATATTTGATCTATAAATGTGTGACAATGATGATTTATTGTGTTGTGATAAAGTCTTATTTTATAAAGGATGAAATCACTTAACTCTATTGTAAATAAATCTTGATGACATGATTGGGTGTCCAGTTTAACTGACACCTTGGTCCTTGCTGTGGTTTTGGCAGAGTTTCTTTGGACTGATTGCTGGTTGAGTTATGTCTAGAGAATATGGAAGTTGCAGGCCATGAATAGAGCACTGTAAAAGTATGAGCACAATACATATCTGTGGTTAGCTATTGTGATAGACTGGTTCAGGATGTCTGGTTTTAGAAGTTAGATAAAGCAGGGGGGAATAAGTGGAAAGCTTTGGCGTTTAGCACTGCCACATGTGCTTGGTTGGACTACAACATTACTCATGTATATTCACAATATTCACTGGTTGCTCACCCAGCATAAGGAATCTGGTGCAACACCTCATGAATTCATATTTAAGTTTCCTGTGGGTCACCTAAGTATTTCACAAAGACTTAGATCCACTGCTTTAAAGGAACTGGTAGTCTAGGAATTGCCATGCTGAAGTTACTCTTCCCAATCATTATAGATATGAAGGGGTACTGACGTAGCCATGGAAAGTCATCCAGTTGAAGTCATAAAAAGTAAAGGCATTTGGTCCACCAGAGAATGTCTTTCTTATATTAGATAGTTTGTTCTATTGAATATGGTAGCTTTGCTAAGTTTCTTATTCTTTTTTTTTTTTGTTTCAGATTCTGTGTTATTATACTAGGGCACTCATTAAAAGCCCAGGCAGCTATGACAGAGTGAGAGAGAGAGAGAGAGAGAGAGAGAGAGACAGAGACAGAGACAGTGACAGAGACAGAGAGAGAGAAGAAAGCTAAGTGACTCCAACTTGGAACTCAACCCTTCATCGTTGGAAGAAATTTGGTGGGGTTTCCTGAGACTTTTTTGAGATCAGTTGTGGTCAGTGATAGACTTTATTTTTATGCAAGCAGGCCTAGTTCGTGTTTCCTTAATTCAATTTTGGGGGAAGGATTTTGTCTCTGTTGCTAAGTGGCAATAGTTATTCAACATATTTGCAGGCCTGATGCTGTTGCATGAAAGGCTCTAGGTGTGATGGATCTATGAGATACATGAGTAAGGGAAGAAAGAGAGGGGGCAGCTTATTTAAAAAAAATATATAGAATGAAGGGGATGTTTTATGTGACCTATTGGGTTCATTGCAATTTCTTGTTGTGTCTGTATTATTTTCTGTCACTGTCGATCATACTAAAAAAAAAAAAAAAGGAAAAGCAAGCCTTGCTGTTGAAATGTCATTTTATAAGCACTCATCTATAATTGCTGCATACCTCCTATATGCATTGCATAGTCATTTTATATGGTTCACAGATAATCAGTTGACAGAAATGACATGAGAAGAGGTGCAGAGCAAATGTATGAACTCTGCACAGATGACCCGACACACATATGCACATCACACAATGTGGTACATTTTCCAAAGAATTACTCAAAAAACTTTAACAGCCACTGAAACAAGGCTTTGTAATTCACAGCTCATGATCATCCCCACCCCTTGCAAAAAAAAAAAAAGTTACTCCTTATTTCCACAAACCCCTCTTTCATGAAAAAACAAAATTTAAAATTCTCTAGCTTAATAATACAACCATTGAAGTCACTTCTCATAACAAATTAAGGATGATAGTGGATGATAGTTTTATATTTGACCTACAAATACAAAATTCCATGCAAAAAAAATTACCACTTGCTTTACAGAGCCAAACACTTTCTCTACAACACAACTAAAACTACACTTGCCTCTACTTATCTGTTCTCCTCACTACTTTATAACACTCTCATTCTCACTAACCTGTGGGCATCACTTGATCAATACAATCATAAAGTGTTTAAATTTGCAGCAAATACTCCTTTCTGAACCCACCAATGTATAGCACTTAGTAGCCTAAATTGGTTAGATCTACCACATCAGCTAACATATAGACAGCTTCTTACTGCTTATAAAATTATACAGTATCCATCTGCTTGACTGGCACTAAAAATACTTCTACAAAGGTATGCTCCTGCTCTGTTATTGGTCATTGAGCAATGACCAATTTTGTGCTGAATTCATACAAAGAAACTGGTCATACTTGCTATATGTGTGATGGTGTCTTTATTGGGAATGGGCTAGTGTTATGAACACCAGTGTTTCTCAACTAGATTTTTAAAGATTTTTAAAGACTTGTATTTTTTCTTTATATATCACATGGCTTGGGGACTGGACATCCAGTCTAGTATGGGTGATTTATTACTCTACTTGACAATGGTTATGATGGGTCATTGAGCAATGCACAATTCTGTGCTGGAGTGGTTCTTAAGGTAGATGTTTATTTTTCTGATGTCTGAGGATCTTGTCTGAACATGTATGATATATGGTCAACTATAGCAATTTGGATTTTTCTGAGGAGACATAGTAAACAGGTTTACAAAAAGGAATAAAAAAAAAATGGGAAAACTGTTATTGGCTTGTGGGGTAACTGGGACTAGTCATACAAAGTTGATAGATTTTAGAATTCTTTTACTTGCATATTGCCTCATGATTTCTGAAGTTTATATTATATTTTGTTATTTGAATTATTGAATGTATGTTTTATGGGGATGAAAATTCTTTATTTTGCTCTCTTTAGTAATAAACATTAAAAAGAATAAATCACAATTACTGATCTTTAGCTGTTTCATTGGAATTGGGTGTCTTTCTGTAACAGTGAGATATTTTTTTTATATATACAACAGCTACAGATATACAGTTGGTATTAGTATTATTTAGGTTAAGGAAGTAGATTGGTATTGGGGACAATTGGCAGCAACTGACAATAAGCCCATAGAATAGTCTGAGGGTGAGCAGAACATCAACAACTCAAGAACTCTTAGATTGGCATGATGAGAACCTTTCAGTTAAGGGTCTGTGGGACTCTTAAGTAGGCCAGTTAGGGTTTGGAACTTCTCGAAAAGTGGCATGCGCATGGTATCATCCACCAACAAGCATGCATAAACAGAATATGGTGGTATTAGAATGAGAACCAGGTGTGGAACTGGCTAAGATCATAATGCCTGTGACAAATGAAGAATGGGAAGCTATACAATGCTTTCTTGGAAAGTCTGGATGAAAGGAAGGCAGGGGATAAAGGAATCTGTGCTGTGAAATGGTTAGCACTTAAAGTGGAGAAGTGATGAGAAAGTACAAACAAATTCCTGGATGACAGCATGGATGACACAGCTTTGTTTTTAATGAGAAAATACTGGAAAGAATGACATCTTTATGAATCAGTCAAATTAGATTAGGTATAAGATTGTCTTGTATGAATTAAGTTGTGCTCAAGTTAACAAAGCAAATGGTATTTTGCATTTTTACATCATTATTTTTAACAAATTACATAGTGACAGTCACAAGTTCTTCTAATGATATACATATGAGTTACAGAGTCAGTACTAGCTGTTGGCAGCTCACTGTCAAGCACCATGCAGCGACTGTAGCAAAGCAAGCTGTGTAATAGATGGAGTAGCATGCCACAGTCATAGCTTCAAAGGACAAACACTTGACTTTAGAAACTATCATTGAGAATCCCAAAGACTTATAATTTATGAGTTCTTTGATGACCTGTATCTAAATCTGTTTATCTAGTGCTTCTAGTAAGTATAAGTGCTGCAACCAATTTTCTTTATTATGATTAGTTTTAATATAATTTTCTTAAAAACATATATACATTTCTGTAACTAAACATTACATTGTTTGCCATGATAACTATACATGGTTTGTAATACATTGCAGTTCATTCAATGGAAATAAATACAGATCTTTGTGTGAATAATGCAAATTATTTCTAGAAGGCATTCTGCATTTGATTCCGTTTCATAGGTGATGCTTAAAATGGTGCATTTGCTTAAAGGAAAGGAAATACTTTTCCTGTTTGGATCTATATTAGTAAGACAAGCTACTGTGTTTTAGCATTAATATTTAACAATGATCACTAATAAAATTAGAAGGTGCAGCTAAGCAGAAATAACCATCATCAGGTAGGTTAAGAATATACTTTTCTGAATATAGCAAGTATATTTACAATCACATTTATAGGAATGAAACACACTTTTGTTATTTTTGCATACCCATACAATGAGCAGGATAAAGAAAGGCCATTCAATTCACTTTAAATCATGACTTCCCATGAGGCTTGGCAGATGGATGAGAGACCTATCAACCACTTGAGCATATGGCTAAAGCTATTCCATTCATGCATAGTGCATATCCTGTAGATCAAAGCTGCATGTTGGCTGCATTCATTAGACAAGGAGTAAAATACATGGCTTGTTTTTCAGAAAGAAAGGCATATTCATTTGGACAAACTGTTCTAGTAATTGTTGTGACTAACTCCATAAAATATTCACCACAAGTAGACGAGGGCAGTGTATTTGTTATATTTAATTTGCATTACATCATATTAAACTACTAAATATTTTAAAGTTCTGTGCAGTTGAAACTGATAAATATGTTTTATATAAAAATACATAATATCATGCTGACAATTTTAAACACACAGTTTGATGACTAAAGTATATATGACAATACACTGTTCTTCCATCTTCCCCTTTTCACAGAAATTTACTTTAATTTGTTAATAAAATATATTTGCTGGATTATTAGCCAAGTTCTAATACAGAAAAATATTTACCCCCTTTTTAGCTGAGCTATGTTTCTACTTTTATACAAACAGACAGACTCTTCAGGCAATCAGCTACATCTGCCAAAAGTGGTAAAAACTAGCCAGAGAAATGTATTCAACTGTGGAAGTCCAAAGATGCTACTACAGGGAACCATACCAATCAAATGTCCCTGATTTTTCAGAGCATCTTTTGATTTTGCTTGATATTTTTTGCCCTGTCAATAACTTACTAATAAACCTCTGAGATATGCAAACACTACCAAAGCATACAACTGTCATGTTGGAGTAATTTTAAACTTAAAATGAGTATTTCTGTATAAAAGTATTATTTTTACTGCTTATATATTTTGAGGCATTTTTTAACCAAAGGTTAAGGTGCAGACACTCACTTGTCCTCTTTGAGTGTAGGATCTTAGTCAAGTAGTATTTTATAGATAAGTATGGCATTTGCATTCTTTGAAAGTTTCATGAATGCCAGCATTTATTACATTTTTAGTCAGGGCTGAAGCCCTATTGTTTCAGTGATGCATGCATGACTTATGATATTTTGAGCAGAATATAACAAACTATTGAGCTCAGGGGCTCAAGGAACTTCTTTTTTAATTGCTTATCAATCATTGAAGAGAGCACACCTGTTGTTAGAGTTGAGGAGGAGGTCACCATACTGGGGTGTTGCAACAGCACCCCAAAACCCAGCTATGGCTTTAATTGCATGCTCTGTCCTTTGAACAACAGTATTTTATGTGTATAGTGCAGAATGTGAAAGGGTTAAAAGCCATAGTGCATGATAGTCAATCTTATCAGAAGAGTCTATTCATTAAAATAACGAAGAATGTCTGTCCAGAGACAGAATGGGATAGAGCAATATCACTAAACCAATTTAGAGTAGGAGAAGGAGTGGACTTTGTCTAAGGTTTACGTTATAATGTCAAAAGAGATGGCTATGCAGAAACAATACGTTCAGCAATATGTTCTTAAACAGACAGACAGGCATTACTGAGGCATAATTAAAGGAGATGTCAAAATTAAAGGTAGAGCAATTTAACAGAATTAAGTAAGGAGATTTTGGTCATTATTAAACTAGCTGACAAGGGTGGAAATGTGGTGGCCATGTCTAAGGAATTATATTTGAAAATTTATCATGCACTTTTGAATAATACTTTAGAATATGAACAGTTGGTCATTGAAATTCAAAAAGTGCCTACCAAATTTGACTGATTCTATGGTAGGAGAGGGAGTAATTTCAAAAAAATGAGTGACAATTAATTATTAGTAATTCTTGGTTACCAGTGTTTTACTTCCTCTCTAAGGTATATAAAATACAGAAAATCCCACAGGAAGATTAATTGCATCTCATTTGTAGACTCATGTCTTTGCCAAGCAATCATATATTAGAGATAGGGAACATGTATTACAGTAAATTTAGTGTGTTAAATGGGAAATTAACTTTAGTTTTGTTACACTTGATGTTAGCAGTTTATATTCTTTGATGCAACATGATTTAGCTATAAGTTTTTAGACAACTATAAAGTATTGCTATGGACAGGGGGTAAGTTTGTCCATTTCAATTCTAATATCTTTATGGGAGCAGTGGAAAAAACTGTGTTAATTCTGATATATATTTACAGAATAATGTATTTTTCTACAACTGATAAATTGATGAATTATTTGTTATAGTATGTGGTACTGAGATAGAATTTGAATATCTTTTGAACATTTACAGGTTAATGGATTTAGTTTAGGTTTTACTTTCAGTACCATAAAATGCAAATTAATTCTTTAGATATATTGTTCTATGTGTGCGGAGAAAGTATATGCTTGTGGCCATTGCCAAGATGGTGAACTGCCAGTAGCGACTTGACCGCTCTGCTATCTATAATCTATTTCTGACAGGATTTTATTCTTCATAAGCTACATATTCACGTTAGTTTTGAAGGATATTGACTTGCAGAGGTTCTGAAGAAATATATCTAAAAATTCCAGATATCTTACACTTCTCCTGTCAAAATATTTAGGATAAGTATAGAGCTGATCTTTTAAAATGAGTCATATGAAGTGAAATTCTCAAGAACTATCTATTAAAAAGGAATTTCAGTCCTTAGTTATATTCAAGACCTTTCTTTAAAATTGATAAACTGGATATAGAACTAGTTGCATTTAAACAGGATATTACTAAACAAACAGAAATGCTACATGGCATGGTTAAACAAAAAACTCAGTGACTGGGAATTTTATAACAATTTGTTAAAAGCATTTGACAATTGTGGTTTTGCGATTATGGAGGCCATAATTTTAAATAATGAAAATGAAATGTCTAAATTGTCTAACACAATAGAAGAAATTAACAAGGCAGTTATTAATGATCTTTTGTTTACTGTGGAAGAAAACAAAGTTAAGTACAAAACATTGCTTAAAGACATTGAATCTCATTGTATAGAAGTACAGAATAGGAAATTTGGTAAAATTGAGAGAGACATGTATGAATATAAAGACAAGCTAGAATACCCTAAACCTAAGTTTTGGAATAAGAGGGTTAATTTAGATTTGCAAAATGAAAATGAGCAAGATGTATTACCAAGCAGTCCTACACATATAGATGATGACATTGATGTAGAAGAGTTTCCCCCGTTACGTAGATCTGAGAGACTGATGCAGAAGGACCCTGTAGATTACATTTCTAAAAACTACACACGGAGAGTGCGGGCGGCACCCATCTTGGAGGCACGAACAGTGGAACCACTACTAGGGATTGTGAATGAAGGTAAAAAATGGACATACAATGATTTCAATATATTTAATTACTCAAATACCACACTCACTACCACACATTTTGAAGTTTTTCAAAGGTTTTGGGTTTATACCACAACGCAGGACTAATTTGTTCAAACTACTAGTGGATATAAAACTCTTTACCAGAAAGAAAAACTTGGAAATATTTTTTAAGGGTAACAGTACTACAGGCACAAGTGATGAACTAAGACGTAAGAGTACATTTAACCCCCCTTTACACCCCCAGTTAAGAAACTTTGAATTAAAAGTTGAACATGAATTGAGGAAGTCTTTATCACAGCATTACGTCCGTCCTAATTTATCTGACAATGAAGAGAAAATTTTGGAAACTGTGAGCAAGGATAGATCTATCAGGGTTATGAAACCTGACAAAGGTGGGGGCGTTGTTTTCATGGATCGTTTTGTGTATGAAGGAAAAATGTTAAATATTTTGAATAACACAGACAAATATAGTAGGACCTCTTTGAATGAAATACACATAGCATATAGTAGGATAAGGGAATATTGCAGGACCTACTACTAGAGGGATCTATTGACCAAAAAACCTTTAATTTTCTGACAGTATCAAAACCTAAAATACCCTGCATCTTTGGGATCCCGAAGGTGCACAAAGATCTAAACGACCCACCTCTTAGAGCTATTGTCTCCTCTGAAGGATCTATAACTGCACCCCTTGCTAAATACATCGATGTGAAAATTAAACACTTGGTAAATGAGAACAAGAACATTTTAAAAGACTCATGGGATTTTCTTAGAAAAATAGAACCCTCCATGTATATGGATACAACAGGATTTGCCACATTGGACGTTGTAGATCTATTTACTAGTATCCCACATGAAACTGGCTTAAAGTGGTTTGAAGAGATGTTGTTACCTTTAAAGAGTATTTCCCAAAATGAATTTACCACTATTTTAGTTCTTATGGAAGTTGTTTTAAAGTACAATTTTCTATTCTTTGAAGGTGAATATTTCAGGCAGGCGAAAGGGGTGGCCATGGGGTCTCATTGTGCACCTACATATGCAAACATTATTATGGCATACTGGGAGAACAAATACATTTTGATTCCTAGGTTTCTTGACAAGTGGACCTTGTATTGTAGATTCCTTGACGATTTGTGTTTCTTCTGGAAAGGTACAAAGGATGATTTTGATATATTTGTTGAATACATCAATGAGACCACACACTTTCTCCAGTTTACAATGAATTTTGACACCGGTGTGTTATGTTACCTGGATGTTAACATTACCAAAGCAAATGATCTATTTGTTTCAAAGGTACATAGAAAGGAGACATTTTCAAATACTTACTTGCATTTCTCCAGTTCCCACCCGTTTCACCAGAAAAAAGTGTGTTGAAAGGGCAACTAGTCCGAATATGTAGAATGACCTCAGATGATGAAACTTTTAGGAGAGAATGTGAAAACTTGTATAAGATGTTTACACAAAGAGGATACCCACACACATTATTTGAGGACATTAAGAATGAAGTCCTGAAGGAGAAAAACTAGATTTGCACCTGTACTTGGTAAGTCAGAAGTGTTGGCGGGAACACACCCGGATGGTGACCTAAACGAAGGGTTTGTTTCAGGTCTCATCACCACCTCTGACGGTCAATCTAGTATAGTGAAGAAAATATTTGAAAAGGAATGGGACAACTTTTCCCAAGTATCGGATCTAGGTCACATTTTTGAACATGAAATTAAATTTATTTATAAGAAAGGTAACAATATAAAAGGTATTATAGAGACTGGTTGTAAAGGAAACACTGATAAAAGAAGAAAAAGTTGGGGTTTTAAATGTGGTGCCTGTAGGTATTGTTCATATTTAAAAGTAGGAAACAGCTGCCATTTAGTAGCAAGGAATAAAACTTTACTATGTGAATCCTTTGTTAATTGTAACACAAAGGGATTATTTATATCGCCTTGTGTAAAACTGTAATGCTTTTATGTGGGTAAAAGCGAAAGGAGAATTAAACAAAGGATTTACGAACATGTATATGATATCAGAACATCATGTAATAATTCCCTGTACAAACACACATTAACCTGTAAAGGTTCTAGTTTTGAATTTTTGTGGTAGAAGTGGTACCCACTGACCCGAGAGGGGAATGTGGGAAACATTACTGGAGTACAGGGAATTATTTTGGCAGATTACCCTGGAATCAAATAAATATCCAGGGATTAATGACATGGTGTCCTTAGCACCTGTTTTAAAATTAAGGGCAGCTAAACTATGATATGTTAATTTTAGAAGTATTTTTAAGAAAAAGTTTTTAAATCACATTATACATGTATTTTTTCTGCTTATTCCTTTTAAACATTGGAAGTTGCAATATCAATTCTGACCAGTAGAGTGTAGTATTGTTTACTTAACAGCTTGTAACTTAAAGGAAGGTATTTTAATTTTTAATTCACAATTTTAATGAATGAGGTTTTAACTCTCAATTTTAACTTTGAATGAGATTCAGATAAGCATTTGCTAGAATTGACAGTGTATATGGCTTGTTTATCCAGTAAATAGGTTTTATAGTTACACTTTGGCACTGTAAATGGCACTTTATTACTTTTTTACAATTATCATTAAGTACTTAATTAATCTTTTTATTTCATTGGTTGATGTGTTGATCCAATTATATTCAAATGTATTTAAACAACTGACAAGTGTCTTTATGTGTTTGTATTATCTGAAGAAGGCTTGACGAAACGTTTGATGTGATTTTACACAGCGTATTGTATTGTGTCTACTGAGTTTGGCAGGAGCCCTATTAAACCTCTACTTTTATTTTGAGCCTTATCGTTGTGGAACTGGTGCTTTTTGTTTGTTTACTTGTGAAGCCGGCACCTTCCTTTTGATAAGTTTTCTGAAGAAATATATCTAAAAATTCCAGATATCTTACACTTCTCCTGTCAAAATATTTAGGATAAGTATAGAGCTGATCTTTTAAAATGAGTCATATGAAGTGAAATTCTCAAGAACTATCTATTAAAAAGGAATTTCAGTCCTTAGTTATATTCAAGACCTTTCTTTAAAATTGATAAACTGGATATAGAACTAGTTGCATTTAAACAGGATATTACTAAACAAACAGAAATGCTACATGGCATGGTTAAACAAAAAACTCAGTGACTGGGAATTGAGGAAACACTAAATGATATGGATGGAAGAATAACTGAGGAAGAAAACCACATTGAGTTTCTTCTAAAACAAAATAATTCACTATTAGACAAAGTGGATGACATGGAAAATAGATCCAGAATAAATTATATAAGAATTTATGGACTGCCTGAAAGAAAAGGAGACAATCCCTGGGATTCAAAAAATGCCATGCAAGAATAGCACTATTCTTGCATGGAGTGGTTTGTGTCTATATAACACAGCAGTGCACCTTGCATATTCATTGAGGCACACTGGTGTTCAACCTATATTTACACGAAACATGAGCGATTGCAGGGAGGTGTGTTCAAGTAGTACGCCACTTTCTAATAGGATCTGGCATAATATTAGAGAATTACTGTAATATTATTCCAGTATTTCAGTGTCTGTGGACACTGAAATAAAATAAATGATCATGTCAGTGTCCACAGACACTGAAATTTACACAGTATCAGGAAAGCAATGCAGGGGGTGTGTGACAGGTCCTATAACACACTCCCTGCATTGTAAAAGTGCTGTACGACACCTACGCAACCTGCTAAAGCAGGAAATGTGTGCAAATGTAAAAATAATGGGAGATAAATCCCTGAAAAGGGACACAACATACATATTGCCCTCACAAACATAGACAGTTGATAGAAAACAGGTCACACATTAACATGAATTACCGAAAGATAGAAGTCTGAAAGAAAATGTATGCCAATATTCCCTGACAGCAGTTCATGTGGGCAAAGGCCCAAATAATGGTGGGAAAAAACTATAAACTATGGACACTTCTGAAAACTTGCCCTCACATACTTGGAAAGTTGATAGAAAACAGGATATGTATTAGCAGGAGTCTCTGAAGGATAGAAGCCCAAAAACCAAATGAGTGCCATTATTTCCTGATTGCAGTCCTCAGTGACTTGTCAGAACACCACAATACTCACTTATATAACACAATAATATAATAATAATATTATATATTTTTTCTAGTCTAAGGAACGTTTAAGTATAGCTAAGCGGGTGTGCAAGTTATGGCCCACTGCTTACCATAGCTTAAACATCCCATAGGAGATAAATACAAATATACAAATAAAATTTCCAAGCCGAGATAGTGTAGTGGTTAGAGTCTAGGCTTTCCATGCTGGGGTTCATGGTTCGAGTACCAAGACAAGTCATAGGAGATAAATACAAATATACAAAAAAAATTTTCAAGCCAAGATAGTGTAGTGGTTAGAGTCTAGGCTTTCCATGCTGGGGTTCATGGTTCGAGTACTAAGACAAGTAACTTATTTTTCTGTGGGAAAGTAGTGTTAAAATTATTTTTGTAAACCTAAATTATGTAGCAACTGTTTTTTTGTCAACCAGGATAGTGTAGCTGGTGTACAATGTAAGTGTGAGTGCATATAACATGTGAAACCACCCATATACACACAAGTGCTCCATACAGTATAGTCACACCCCTTGCCAATGTAAGGAAAGCACATAGAGGGATGTCATGCAAAGTATATGATACACAATAAATAAAATCAGTCCTCTGATATATTTTAAAAATCAAATATGAGCAATGGTTAGCAATGCTTAGCTATGCTTAGCAAGTGTAACCATTGCTAAGATGTGAATGCTAAGCAGCACGTAGCTCAGCTAAGTGGATATGTGCACAGTTAAACACGGCTCAACAACATTTCCTTTGAGCATTGTTAAAACCTGCTCAATGGATTTGTGCACTGCTTAGCAGAGCTTAACCTTTTCAAAATGGTCCAATGACATCACAGGGTGGGAATATTGCACTATTTAAATAGCGTAGGCAAGAATACAGCCATAATCTGTTGTAGTCCATCTGTGCAGTTACAATGACTGGCAATGGAGAGGGAGTGCTCTTTTGGGTGCAACGCTGGAGCATTCTGGAGTCCAGGGTCATGGCTTGATTCCTTGTTAAATACTATGAGGAGAGACTGTTGCAAGGCCAGTACCAGGGCTCCCAATACAAAGGGGAGGCCTGGGACTGTCTTGCACATGACCTCACCAGTGCTACTGGCATCCCTCGGACTGGTGAGCAGGCACGGCAACACTATGCCAACATAAGGCATAGGAACAGGGCACTCTTGGACACGTGGATCCAAGATGGATGGGCCCAAAATGATCCAGTAGTGTGTAAGGATCACTATCAAGTAGTTTGTAGAAAATACTAGCCTGAGAGTGTGATAGACAGATATGCATAATGTATGTTTTTCTCCCCTACAACTGCAGCAGAGAGGGCTAGCATAATGGAAGTCCATGGTGACAGACTGCTGAGGCTGCACCAACCGGCTGGTGAGTACAAATCTATTTTGCAGTATTTGGTTAAAATAGCTAATAAGGAGTACATTGCTTACTGCTGGTAGGTATACTGTTACTGTGTGAACTGAATAAATAAAAAAGTATGACTGACGAATATTGAAGTCCAATAAAGACCTTTAAAAAACTGTTGTGTTTATTCTGGTATGTTGTTGTAGCTATATATATAGAATGTATACAGGTTCTTCACAGCAAATATGGCTGTGGCAGCATACATTAACTGAGTTCCATCTGTGAACAAGCTGTTAGGAGAAACTGTAGATGGTGTAGCTGTAAAATGAGATGTAAATGAAATGTGAAATATATACTGCACTAAGCTATGAATCCTGAATAGTAATATGTCAAGTATCAAAGTGTGTTCCTTTCAGCATTGCCTTGGGTTAACCTTTGCTTTCCAGGTTGTAGAATGCAAATGAGTAATGCACAGAACAATAACTATCTGTCATGCATGCATCACAAAATTACAAGTTTAGACTGTCTAACCAAGATACTATTAGGCAGAAACCATTGAAACAGGAAACAACAGTTCCCCAGTTCTCAGTGTGATGAAAAATAGCTTAGTTGTTACTTTTGCACACCCAGACATGTTCAAATTCAGGGAGTAGTACTAAGATGTGTGCATATTTAAACACATGGAATCAGGAATAAATGTAAAAACAGTCAGGTAGTTGTAACATATATTTTCCCTGCAGGTTTTACAGGTAAGTAAATGTTGCCAGTAGCTGTATGAATGGTATACTAATAAACTGTGTACAATTGTTCAATTGTCCCACCACATGCCTGCAAATGACAGCAGGGTGGGTACATATAATATGCACTATTCCCAAATCATACCTCTCAACTGTACAGATATTCGCTGACTGTCCAGATATTTGTCTCATATTTGTGGTCTGTTTTACATAAAGTAGTGGTATCATGGCAAATCAGTGGCAAACTATTATAGACTGAAGTTAGAAAATAATGATAGACATACAAGTGTCAGATGTCATATCCATCAAAAAAGCCATACACATGCAGCACCTGTAAATTTTTTTCACCTTTCTAATTTTGTGAGAGCAATATCTAATAATTGCCCATATTTATGGGCCTTTCTTTCACTCGTATGTATGGCTTTGTTCAGATCTCATGCTTAAAAGGTTGAGAAATATGTTTCCAATACATGTCTCTCAATTGTCGCCCTGTCACAGCTAGTGGTCACTGCTGCAAATAATCCTGGAGACAGATAGGAAACCACTTGATGAATGCCTGTAGCACACTCACATAACAGCAGTTTAGGGTATCACTCCAGTGCCAGTTATGTAACTCTGACATGTACGAGTCCCCTCTAGTCATGTACCCAGAATTGTCACAGTTTGCCTCATACCATTCCTGGCTGACAGTTTAATAGGTATGTTTGTATTACAGAAGCTATGACCATAGGTAGATGTAAAGTGAGAGCAGACCCATAGAGTATTGAGCAGTACTGTTGTGGAAAATAGAAGGATAAACAGTTTTTAATGGATGTTAGGTCTCCCCCCCTCATCTGCATCAATAATTATTACTCATATACTATGGGTATGTTGTGCTCCAACACAATGTTGGGACTTGTGTTATATTATTGTTAATATACTTGATTGCTTGCATGTTAACATATCTTGTTCAAATACCATTATTGGTGACCTGTTGCTGTCAATCTTACGGGCATGCTGTTATGATGTATACTGTTGTTCCATTTATGCACATTTTCTGCTTGCTATGCAACCATTTCAAATATATGGGGTTAATTGGACACTCATGCATGCTGTTATAACTAATCTTGAAATGTGTTGTTCATGACTAACCAACATCTTTTGTAAAACCTCAATACCATAGCGCATTGGGGAAGGCAGATCCCAGAGGATCCACCTGTCCCACCTCATCTGGGAGGTGGCACCGGCCCCCAGCACATCTGGGATCCAACCCAAATCTCCCTCTTCAGCTGGTCCTGCACCAGCTTCAGGTGGAACCACCACAAGGACAGGGGCCTGTCCCCGCTGGGAGCGGGCACAGACAGGAGGCCATCACCCACAGTCAGGTCTGGGGTTTGGTGTGCAACATCCTTTGAACTGAAATAGGAGAGCAGCTGCACCAGATTGAGGGCCGCCTGGCACACCTCAAGGGGCAGGCCACCCCTCCTGTCCATCCCCCAGCACAGCCATTTTTTGGGCCATGAAGGTGCAGTGGTGACTGCCCATGGGTAGGGATCTCAGTCCCACTGTAACCATATGGGGACCCATGGGCTTTGAATTCCTAACCACCCTCACTGTCAAATGTGTTTACCCCCTCATGTGTCAAATAGCACCCCTGTCTTCTGTCTTGTCTGGCTTGTCTGTCTCTCTACACAACCTCCCTCCCCAGACGTAACTACAATCCTTTCCCAATTTTCCATTCTCATCTTAAAAAAAAAGAAAAGGGTATCTGTCCCCCCCAAAAATATCACCCCATACATAGCTGTCCATTTCACACACATGTCCACTGAGCACATGTAATCCAGTCCATTTGGCTTGATAATACATTTCTGCTGCCCTCACCCCTCTCTCTGTGGTTTGTGTTCAAACTCACCTCCAAATTCTGTAAAAATGCACAGCTGTTGCTGTATAAGAAATGGACAGCTATTTACCTTCCCTACACCCATCCTGCACATTCCTAGCTATGTTTCATATTGTTTTTCCCTCTGTGTGCCCCTTTTTCACCACTTTCCTATCACCCCTTTTTCTTTTCTTTTAAAGAAATTTGTGAGGGAGTAAGCGGGAGTAAGCGAGTTTGCGCGATGCTAAATGAAGGCAACACTGATTAAGCATCTGTACGTTTACCCATGTGTTGACATTGCTTAGCATTATGCAAACTTGAGCAAACCTGCTTACAACTGCTTAAAACTGCTTTAATCACTCTGTTTCCATCAGCCACTGTTCTGGCTAGCAACAAAATAATCAGCCCTGCAAACTTTCAGACCCAGGGCCCTGTACACCATAGCCAGAGCAATGTACCACTGCACCATTTGAGTTGCTCATAACATGTAGTGGAGACATACCTCAGATCTATAACTCTTAACCTCTTAGTGCAAGAAGTCTGGCCAAAGCCTGTCCAAATGGGGGGACAATGGGCCAAAACTAGGGACATATTTTAAATATTGCTCTTATAAATGTAGAATGTTGCCAGAGTGACAGGATTTGCTTCAGCGTACATGCTCTGATGTGAGTTCTGAAATGGAAATTTATGTCATCATTTACTGTCAGAAATCCTCAGAGCATCACGGTGATTTATCAGGGAAATAAAAACAATGGATCTGTGTAACAGAACAGAACCATGAGCAATAATCCTGGACATTCTGAAACAATCCTGCTTGTCGAGAGGTAGGCTCAAAACCCCTTAGTGCAACAAATCTGGACCAAGCCTGACAAAGTGTGGGGAGAAAGTAGATAAGCTGACACAGTTGCTGCAGTAACACCCTCCTGTCTGTCATAACATATATTGACTGAAATAGCAGAAGTCCAACACTCAGTTACTTCTCACTAGTTAGTGACTTAAATCCTCACATCATCCCACTCGTGTCAGAAATACACAACACTTATGGGGGCCAGGCAACAGTACATCTTACAAATATCTGGACATAACATCACATTAGGGAAACTGTACTCAGCTGCTAAGCATGTCACCAAGCACGGTCCGATCTACAGTCAGACTGACATGACACTAACCCAGCTCCATTATCTGGAATTAGACATGTATTTTCAAATATATCAGGCACCACAGGGATGTAACAGCACTGAAAAACAGACACAAGTGTGAAAGTGCATACCCACAACCAATTCCACCACAGTGACATACCAGTAAGCCAAATGAACAGTACCGTATAAAGACTGTGTGAATAAAAACATCTCAACATGTTTGCCACTCACACACTACCCCTACATATACTAGCCCAATTCACAGTGTCAGGCAGATAGAAAAGGAACCATAACACATACATCTACCCCCCTTCCCTACACAGGCCAAATAACATCGACAAATTAGACTGCTACACAATCCTGACAGTCTGCCAACAATTGCCATAAATACATAGACCTCTCAACTGTTCAGAGTCCCACAGAATGTCCAGGCTTTAGCCTCATATATAAGGCCTCTTACACATAACATGTCGGGCAGTCTGATACATCACTAGGATGTTATCAGGAATAAAGACACTCAATAATGGTATACCCTACCTATCACACTCTTACTGCAAGACATCTGGACAAAAGCCTGACATACCTGGGGGACAGAGGCACAAAAACTGGGGCATATGTGAAATATTGCTGTTATAAACTGAGACAGTTGCTAGTGTAACAGGGTTTGTTGTAACATATCTTTTCTGAGAGATATGAAGTCAGAAACACAAATTGATGATACCATTTACTGACTGCAATCCCCACAGTATGCTACTGATTTTACAAAGACAAAAAATATCTGAGGAACATACCAAACACAAGAGTCCAAAATGTGGTCATTCTGCAGATAGCCCTACAGTGGAGAGTTATGTCAACCACATAATACTGTCAGTCTTAAAATCACGCAGAAAAACCATGTCCATACAAACCCTGTTAAACTAACATTAATTTAACTGTATAACACAAATACTTACATTCTGTCCCTATGTCTGGAACATTCTCCCTCAGTTTGTTGGGCTGTCTCCACAGTTTTCATTGTAAGAGGTATTTTCAACTATCCTCTGTGATACTGTTGTTCACACACCTCCATGAAGTTTTCCTCACAGGCAAGGAAAGGGGCAATGGCCACATGAAGTACTCAATTATAGAAGTGTGTTGACATGCCATTGGCTATAGGAATAACACCACAGCTATTCTGCATGCAATTAGCAAGTGGGGGACATCAGTTGGTGCATAAGCTGCTTATGAGCATTACCTACAAAAGGCAAGCTGCTGCCTATGCAAAACAGATGTATACCCTACATCTGGGAGAGAGAGAGACAGACAGACAGATAGACAAAGAAACCAAGCAACACATATTGGAATAAAACCAACTATACTTGGGAAAAAAAGGTCTGTCAGACATGTAAGCATGTAATGGAATGCAGTAGGGAGTATGTAATAATGGGAAATAGGAAGTTCAACAAATATGTCTCATCAAGACTTGCTCTACTGATATATTGCTGATCAGAACCTATGGCCATAGCAACTGTGTCTGTCTGCAGGGGAATAGATGACAGCTCAGGCCCCTGAGTCACCCCAGAAAAGGATGGCTCACATATGACTACTACTGGAGTGTGTGTTGAACAATACTGGCTGTGATACTGCTAGGCCAGCTACTGGGATGTCATAGATATCCATATGTTAATTGTGAATGCAACTATGATATACATGTTTGTCTCAGAAATGTGAGAGACCTATACAGAATATTTGCATACTGAAATACTGTTGCAGATGTGTGTGTTGAATTGCATATGATATACTGAGCTCATACCATTCAACTGTCCAGTGTAATGCACACTGACCATATGTGTACCTCATATTTCTAGTCATTTAATCATAGAGTTGTGTTATGTCTGGCAAATTATTGGCAACCTGTGAAGACTGACGTTACAAGATCTCCTTCTCTTTCTTTTGGCAGTTCCCATTAGGGGTCACCACAGCGGATCATCTGTGTCCATTTCCTCCTGTCCTCTGCATCTTGCTCTGTCACACCAACCATCTACATGTCCTCTAGCACCACATCCAAACACCTTATCTTAGGCCTTCCTCTTTTCCTCTTACCTGTCAGCTTCATCCTTACCATCGTTTTCCCAATATCCTCAACATCTCTCCTCAGCACATGTCCAAAGCAACATAATCCCGCTACTTTCTGGCTTTGTCTGCAAACCATCCAACCTGGGCAGACCCACTAGCATACATATCCCTAATCCTGTCCACACTCGTCACACTCAGTATAAATCTTAACATCTTTAACTCTGCCATGTCCAGCTTTGACTCCTGCCTTTTTGTCAATGCCACTGTCTCCAACCCATATAACATAGCTGGTCTCACTAGCATCTTGTAGACCTTCCCTCTCACTCTTAATGGTACTTCTCTGTCAAAAATCACTCCTGACACTCTTCTCCACTCTCCCCATCCTGCCTGTACTCTCTTCTTCACCTATCCCCCACACTTGTCGTTACTCAGAACTGTTGAACCCATGTATTTAAACTCATCCACCTTTGCAAACTCTACTCTCTACATCCTCACCATTCCCCTAGCCTCCCTCCCATTCACACACATATATTCTGTCTTATTCCTGTTGATCATCATTCCTCCCCTCTCTAGACCATATTTCCACCTCTCCAGTGTCTCCTCATCCTGTTCCCTACTTTCACTACAGATCACAATGTCATCTGCAAACATCACAGTCAATGGGGACTCCTGTCTGATCTTGTCTGTCAACCTGTCCATCACCACTGCAAATAAGAAAAGGCTCAAAGCTGAACCAAGATGTAATCCCAACTCCACCATAAATGTACCTGTCACTCTCACCGCAGAACTCAACACTGTCACACTACCCTTGCACATATCCTGTAGCACTCTTACAAATTCCTCTGCCACTCCTGACTTCTACCACAACTCCTCTCTAGGCACCTTGTCATATGCTTTCTCTATGTCCACAAAGACACAACACAACTAATTCTAACCTTCTCCATACTTCTCCATCAACACTCTCAGAACAAACATTGCATCTGTCTGCTCTTTCCTGGCATGAAACCATACTGATGATCACTAATCCTCACCTCCCTTCTTAACCTAGCTTCCACTACTCTTTCCCATAACTTCATGCTGTGACTGATCAATGTTATCCCTCTGTAGTTGCTACAGCTCTGCATATCACTCCTATTCTTATAATTGGTACCCAAACACTTTTTCTCCACCCCTCACACATCCTCTCACTTTCCAAGACTACATTAAACAATCTGGTTAAAAACAACACTGCCATTTCTCCTAAACACGTCCATGCTTCCACAGGTATGTTATCTGGACCAACAGCCTTTCCATTCTTAATCCTCTTCATAGCTATTCTTACTTCCTCCTTGCTAATCCATTGCACTTCTTGACTCACCATACCTACATCATCCAACCTTCTCTCTCTCTCTCTCTCACATTCGCTTCATTTAACAGCCCCTCAAGTGCTGTTTCCATCTGCTCAGCACACTCGCCTCACTTGTGAGTATGTTTCCCTCATTATCCTTTATCAACCTTATCTGCTGCACATCCTTCCTAGCTTGATCCCTCTGTCTAGCCAATCTGTACCGGTCCTATTCTCCATCATGAGTGTATAAATTTCATACAACCCTTCATACATTTCATCCTTAGCCTTTACCACCTCTCTCTTTGCCATGCACCTCATCTCCTTATTCTCCTGTCTACTTTCTTAATCTCTCTTACAATCCCACTTCTTCTTCACCAACCTCTTTCTCTGTATACTCCCCTGTACTGCCTTATTTCACCACCAGATCTCCTTGTCCTCCTTCCTCTGTCCAGATGTCACACAAAGCACTTTTCTAGTCGTCTCCCTTACTAGCTGTGCTGTAGTTACCCAGATATTTGGTAACTCTTCACTGCCACCCACAGCCTGTCTTAAATCTTCCCTCAACTCAACCTCACAATCATCCTTTTTCAGTTTCCACCATTTGATCCTGGGTGCTGCCCTCACACTCCTCCTCCTCTTCTTGATCACCAACGTCATCCCACAGACCGACATTCCATGCTGCATAACTACACTTTCCTCTATCATCAATTTACATTCTCCAATCTTCTTCAAACAGGCCCTCCTGCATAGGAGATAATCCACCTGTGTGCATCTTCCTCCACTCTTGTATATCACCCTATCCTCCTCTGTCTTGTTAAAATACGTATTCGCCACAGCCATGTCCATCCTTTTTGCAAACTCCACTACCATCTCACCTTCTGCTTTCCTTTGCTTAACATCATACCTACCCATAACTTCCACATCCTCTCTGTTCCCTTTTCCAACATGCCCATTAAAATCTGCTCCACTCACTCTCACCCTTGGGTACAGTCATCACTTCATCCAACTCACTCTAAAATGTTTCTGTCTCATCCGTTGCCCATGTAACTAGCAGAGCATATGCACTAAAAACAATTATAATTATACCATCAATTTCCAGCTTCATTAACATCAGTCTATCCGGCACTCTTTTCACCTCCAAAAACACTCTGGCTATACTGTTCCTGCAGATAACCCCTACACCATTTCTTCTCCCATTCACACCATGATAGAACTATTTGGACCTGACTCTGATACACATAACCTTATGCCCCTTCCATCTGGTCTCTTGCACACACAATATAGCAACCTTCCTTCTGTCCATCATATCAGCTAGCTCTGTCCCCATACCAGTCATACTGCCAACAATAAAAGTTCCTACCCTCACTAACACACTACTTGCCTTTTTCCTCACTTCCTGCCACATGAGTGTCGGATATCCTCCAGGGTATGTCTGTGAATGCAAAGGTTACAGTGCTATCAAATGACTTAAGTGTGTTACACCAATATTCAGAAAGTGTCACTAATTTTGTCACATCATCCCCCATGTATGTGTGGCATCCTCCAGATGTCCTTGTCTAACAGCTTGACAGGAATGACTGAGCAGCAAGAGTGTAAATACAGTGTGTCATACTGACATAGAACATAAATGTATATCAGATATTACCTGTGCACATATATGTATGAGTAGTTGTACCTGTCTGCCTTATAACAACAGACATGGCCTGCAAACTGTCAGGTAAATAAGCTGTGCATGTTGTTAACATGTGTAATCTCAGTTTCTGTGCATCCAACAGAGTTAGATTTCTACAGCTAATGGTTGTTGCATTGCCCTGACACAGACATGGGTACTAAGAATAAGCATGATTATCAGGTTGAAATTTCAAAGGTGTCCAACTGTATTATGACCTTGTGTATCCATGCCTACTATAAACAGCCATATGACCACCGACATAGCTGTATTGACACAGCAATACCTTACCTGTAAAACCTGGCTCCACCAATGTAGAGTAATCCCCTTAGCTGGACAGCAGTAATACACAAACCATATAATTGGTCACTATATCAGCTGTGGACATCAGAGTAGGAGCAGGCACCAACTTGGCAGTGAGTCAACCTTTGTCTGAATGAGCATATAAGGTCACAGGTAGATTACTGTAAGGCTAACTATGAATACAAATTGGACACATCCACCAAGGGCAATCACAAGGCTGTCTTCACATATGTCTGCAATCTCAGAGAGAACAACCCAACCCACCCTGTAATCGTGGTCAATCACACCACACACACACACACACACACACACACACACACACACACACACACACACACACACACACCATAGCTATACTCAACCTGCGGCAGACAGGTTTAGGACAAACATCACCACCCTGGCTCACCATCATTGTAGGTGGATATGCACAGCACCCGCACCCCTCCACTCATCATCAGGGAGCAGGTGCATGCTGCCTAATCAAAGTCAACAAAAGCAAGTCTCCATGGGACTTGAGAACATTCCTGTATGTGTCTTACATTAACTCAGGTATATGCTTCCAGCTCCATTACGCACTATGCAAACAAAGCCTGAGCACCATTGACATCCCATCTGCAAGGAAGACGGTCACTGTCATCCTTCCACACAAACATGAATGATGAATGGTGGTTTATGCAATGTACTGGCCCTCATTGGGGAAAACATGACACATCAGGACCAGGAGTGCAACCCAGGCCCATATTGTGCTGATAGATGACAGGGGTATGATGTGGTTGTAAGTGGTGGCTAATGATAGGCAATATTGATGTGCTGGCTCTGTAAATAACTCTGGGTAAGGTCTGAGGTCCTGTGATCTGTTTCCCTGTTTATGTCTTCCAGGTGGCATGCAGTGACAGCTGGCATAGACTGCAGAGGAGAATGCAGCTATTATTGAAGCATTAATACAGTACCATGCTCTGCTGTTTGGCCGGAGCTGATAAAATCTGCGGGAGTGGACTGCCCTGTGGGATGACTTTGTCCACAGAGTGAACACCTTGGGCCACCATGGCCGAACATATGATCAGGTCAGGTATCGTGCAACTGACTTGATACATCATGCCTGGCAAAGGGCTGCTGCCATACCAGGAACCATACTGCTATGGGTGGGGATCCAGCCACACAGACCCCACATATGGCAACCAAGGAGCTTCCTGCCAACCTTCGGGCAGCCCCCACACAACACCAAACACATAAAACACCAGTCATGGAGGTGGGTGGCAACCAGACAACAGAGGAGCATCCAGGTAAGGCCACAGTGCACATCAATGTATTCATGTAGCAGTCATACTGTCTTCAATACAGTATCTAGATTCATATGTCCATTCAAACTGCATTTGTGGGTGGGGTTTAGTAATGCACACAAGTGCACATCTATGGTGAGGGACAGCACATTGTGTACTGTCATAGCTTGTACTGTACCTGTGCAGACATGTAGCATTTATCTTGTACCAATGCGAAATGTGAGTCTGCTGACAATACATCTCCCCACAACTATATAGGTACCTCTGGTCTGTATGTGGGACAGCAGCCTGAAGTCAATGAGTATGGGATTTTCCTGTTGTGGCTCACCAGTACCCCAGGCATGTTAAGGTCATGCATGTGACCATGCACACAACTGTTACTCTCAGCTATTTTGCAATATATGTATGTGGTGTTAACTGCATTGCATCACAGTGGTCATCACAGGGGCCTATTTGCAGGAGATGTCACATATCTGTAGCATATCTCACAACCTGTCATTGCAAGAAATCTGGACAAAGACTGACAAAATGGGTGGACGAAGGCCCAAAGCTAGGGGCATATTTTATAAATTAATATTATACAGTGCATATAAATGGTGTGCACACACCTGTTAGAATGCCAGATATTTGTGAATATAACACATTTCTGAACCCTTCCAACTTTTCATGTGACCTATAATCTGTACAATTCAGTTGTAAAACAAATAAAATCTGTTAGGGGAACAATTATGACACATAAAAAACTTATAAGAAACTAGATGCATATGTGTGCACAGGGTGAAGCTAATACTGTGTTGAAGCAGCTTACAACATTATTACAGCATTATGTCTTCTTGGGTACACACCTGCCATCAATTGCAGAGACTCTTTGATTAACAGCAAATAATGGTCCGCTGTCCTACCAGGATTATCCTAAATCTACTCAGTTGCCTGCTACAGCAACAGCCATAGTTTGCATACAGCTTATGAAGCAGCAAAGGGATCTCATTTGTGAAAGGTATCAGCCCTGAGAAGGGTACACACACATTTCCACAGCATTGCATATACCATGGAACACAGTGAAGACAGTCATCAAATGGTGATGGAAATATGGGGTAACAGTGAAATTGCAAAGAACTGGAGATCCCTCCGAATGTGTGGAAAAGACAGGACCCAAACTGGTCAGAGAGGCTGCCAGGAGACCTACAGCAACACTATAGGCATTGCAGGAATCACTGGCAAGTACCGGTTGTGTACTACATGTGACAACAATCTCCCACATTCTCCAAATGTCTGGCCTATGGGGTAGGTTTGGAAGATGGAAGCTTTCTCACACACACATCATCATCTAGGTCTGGTGAATTTCTCAAGGAAAATACATCAGGTCCCCCAATAGCATGTGGGGAAATGTGTAATGAGACCAAGGTTGCACTTTTTGGCCACAATACCGAAAAGTTTGTTTCACTCAAGAACAACACTGTGCATCACCAAAAGAACACCATCCCCATGGTGAAGCATGGTGATGGCAGTGTCCTGCTTTGGGGTTGCTGTTCATAAGCTGGAAGTGGGCCTGTAGCCAAGGTGGAGAGTATTAGGAACAGTTCAAAATACCAGTCCCTTTTGGCACAAAATCTCTATGTGTCTGCTAGAAAGCTGTGGATGGAGAGGACTTACACCTTTCCACACAACACTGACCCATACCATACATCAAAATCCATAAAAGAATGTCTTCACCAGAAGACAATCAATGTTTTGGAATGGCCCAGCCACATTCCACACATACATCCAATACAGAATCTCTGTGGTGCCCTGAAGAGGCCTGTGCAGAAGTGATGGCCTCACAATCTGATAGAGTCAGAGGGCTTCTGCAAGGGATAGTGTACAAATATTGCTAACTTGAGATGTGCTATGCTGATACACACCTTCCCAAGAGGACTGACTGTTGTTATGAAATGAAAAGGTGCTTTAACAAAGTATTAGTTTAAGGGTGTACACAGTCATGCAACCAGCATGAACTAGAATTTAAAGAAGAGTACAACTTCTTGACAATTGATGTCAAGAACTTGTACACGTCTATTCCACATACAGAAGGAATAGAATGGGTTTCTTTTATGTTAAGGCTGAAAAATGAACCCCAGTCAAAATTTTTACTGATTGAAGAGCTACTAGATATTATCTTAACAAACAATTGTATTGCCTTTGATAATGAATACTACTTCCAAAAGGTAGGGGTAGCAATGGGCTCGCTATGCAGAGTGAGCTTTGTTAATTTAGTTACGCCATTCTGGAATTAGAATTTATAATGAAAAATACTCAAATAAGTGAACAAATCTACTTTGATACACAATATTTAGATGATATCTTTATAATTTTAAAGGGGGATAACAAGAAGGCCCTTGCACTAGTTAATTACTTTATTAACACTACATCATTCCTGCAGTTCACTTTTAACTATGACTAGGTTGTCATATCTTACTTAGACATTGAACTGAAGAAAGACAGAAGTCTTAGTAGGTACACTGCTAAAATATTCAGGAAGAAAACATACTCTATCGTATTTCTGCACTTTTCAAGTTGCCATCCATACCATTAGAAATGGTCAGTTGTTAAAGGCTAGCTCATTAGAGTAGCCTGGATGGTTACAGTGGAAGAGGAATTTTTAGCAGAATGCGAGAATTTGAGAGATATGTTCTTTAGATGTGGCTACCCAGACTCACAAATTACAAAACTAGTGGAAGAAGTCTGTACAAAAAGAAATAGTGGTATGTATCAACCACTTTTGCATAAAAGGGATACACAAACCCCAGTAGAAGAAACAACAAATGTACAGTGTGGAGAATCAACAAGAACACTGCGCACTAATATTTTCACACTTAGTTTCCTTACACATTTAGTTTAGATGCTTTAGACTTTAGAAAGCTAATATACAAAAATTGGAACTTGCTGCTAGCTGATACATCAATCACCAACAAACTGGTAGATTTCCTGCAAGTAATTTTTAAGAGGGGATGTAACATAAAAAAAACTTGTTAGAAAAGAATATCCCCCATACTGTGAGGCATCCAGGTATGTACAAGTTTGGTATGTGTGCACATTGTAAATATACGGAAGTGGATCAATCCTTTTGGATAAGAAATGAAAAATTTAGCATAGAGAAGAAATTCAACTGCATTTCTGAAATGACATTTTATTTAGCATGTCAGTTATAACCAGTCTTCTACATTGGGAAGACTGAACATAAACTCAAAGAATGAGTGTATGAACATATTTATAGTATTAACAAAGGTAAACGAGAAAATTCCCTGGCTAGACTCATACTCGAACATCAAATCTTTAGTTTTAAATTTAGAGCCATAGACCAGTTATAGTTACTGATAATTGAGGTGGCTCCTATTCATTAATGTTGGAAATACTTGAATTATTATGGAAAATTTGCCTGAATGCTTGCCGATACCCAGGACTGAACAGAATTTGTTCAATTTTATGTGTTTCAAAGCTTATAAGCTTATTAAGATAAGTAGCAATTTAGTATTCATGTGTTGCTAGTATAAAGAGTATTCATACAATATAATGCTATATAAATGTATGTATATTTATTTAGGACAATTTTTGTCTTGGTTTTAGTGGCATAGTAAAAGGTTAATTTCATTACTCCATAATTTTATAACTGAATGTGAAGGGAGGAAGAATTATATTGGTTATGTACTTATCACATGATAATGAGAGTGAGTGTTCTAAATGAAGTATTGCTTGTATAATTTTATCAGATGAAGTTCTGGGAACTAACAGGATGAAAAGTGCTTAATAAAACATTGGTGAGGACTGTTACTTTGGTTGTTGTTTCCTTTTCTGTGGATTCATAGTTTTCAAGTACTGTTCTTTAGTTTAAGGGTGTGCACAGCCATGCAACTAGTCTATTGTAAGTATTTTAATGTCTACAAGTTACCCCTAACCAATGTGTTTGTTCTTCATATGGATTGCACAGGTTATAGGTCACATTAAAGGAGGGAAATTTTATCACATGATCTCTGTGGTGTGATGTTATATATCAGACAAACCTGGCATGTTAACAAGGGAGTCTACACTTACAATATCCACTGTAAGCTTCGCTGGTTGTTAGTGTAACCAGTTCTGTTGTAACATACATGTACTGCAGGTTTTGAAGTGTGAGACTCAAAATATGTCATTAAATAATGGCACCATTCCTCATATCATGCCAGTAATGTGTCAGATAAATACAGAATATATGATGAACAGGCCAGAAATATGAGCCACAAATGGACACATACAGTGACACTCTGCACAGTTGAGAAGTATGCTCTGTAGGAGTTGCCACTGTGCTATACAGGTGAACAGCAATTATGTGAACATAGGTGCAGTGTGTGCTACTTAAAGGTCCATTACCTGCTAACACTACTCACATATCACGGAGGTGCATATAAGTTATAACAGGAAGCGGAAAGGGCTGCACTGCATGATGTTGAGGGCCTGTCCAGGGTGTGTATGTAGTGGTTGAACTGTGTTGTGAATGTCACCAGTTGGCTATTATGAGGTCTGTGCAATGCCTGTTTTCCAGCTCACCTGTGTGTGTGTGTGTGTGTGTGTGTGTGTGTGTGTGTGTGTGTGTGTGTGTGTGTGTGTGTGTGTGTGTGTGTGTGTGTGTGTGTGTGTGTAGCAGCAAACAGTATAGTGCAGGTATTAATTTACATATGCTTTCTTTCCCCCACAGGTAATCATGGTGTTCGTGGACCTACCCGCTCAGTATCTCAGGTCAGTGTCTCTGCAGACTCTGGCAATGATGATGGTCATATTCAAGTACATGTGGTGTTGTCAGGGGCTGAATCAGTGTGATTGATTGGCATCCCACAGTCATCCACAGTGTCCCCCCACACAGTCACAATGCCCACAAATGCCCCATCCCCAGCAGCCACAGATGATGGACAGTTGGCAGGCGGTGGCATCGAACAGGCTAGTAGGGTGACTATGGCAGGTGTGAGTGTCAACACTGTCTATAGTCAGAGTGCAGGCAAGGTCCCACACAGGCATATGGAGATGGGTGCTCACAGGAGGACTGCTGCTTATCAAGCCACTGTTGCAAGTGCCACAGCAGGTGTTATGAGACACATGTTTCAGGCTTTCATGGATGCACAGGCACGTAGTGAATGCAACACCAGCAAATACTCAGGGTGGTGGATGCAGTTCTTCATGATTTACATGGAGAAATACATGACCTTGTTGAGGCCACACGCCAAAATACTGAGGTCATGAATAGATGGAGGGATGAGACCTTGGCAGTCCTCGACCATGGGATGCCTGTGCTAGAGCATATTGTGGGAGATGGGTGTTGGCCACATGGACATAGGTCAGCACCAACATCATCTGAGAGTCTATGGGGCCATGTACCTTCACAGTACAGTAGAAACAGTGACACCAGCACTGCTGAAGGGAGGTTGCTATTCACATCACAATGAAGCAGGCCATGGGCACGTGGTCCTGGCCAGTACAGACAGGGACATGGATCCAGCAGATAGCAGTCACCATCAGGAAGCAGTACTGCATCTAGCCTTGGGTCTGGTGGTGCCAGTGAGACCTCTGGCAGGTCCAGTTCACATGTCCATGGCCAGAAACAGTGAACTGGACACCCTGCCATATATGGTCCACAGTTCGTCAACATACCTCTGTGTAGGGCAGCCACGTGGTGTGACTGTGTGCATACATACACACACACACATCTGTATCACAGGCAGGTCACCTCCAGACACACACAGCACCTCTGCACAGCACATCTATAGGATACCCCTCCAAACACACTCAAATGGATGTCAACCATATGGCCCAGCCTAGGTCTCTGGCAAACCCACACCACACCCTGTGCATATGATGATACCTGTGCCACATCCCTGTCAAACATACCATCGATGCAGGGACAGGCTAATATGGGTCTGATGCACTGGGTGAATATAGTACAGTGTAGCTATGCAATACTGTGTAAGGTGCTGTCTGCTTGCAGTTGTTTTGGGTACACATAAAGGTGAATGTACCTTATTAACCATGATGCATTATTGCTGTTAGTACCACTGACTGAATGCAGTCTGACATGCTGTGTGTCTGTGTGTCTGCAAGCTGTGACCCTGCAGAAATTACCACCATGGAGTATGGCAGAGTGGAAATACACCAACTGTCTCATAGCCAAGGTACAGCTTTATATGTATGTTTACCAGGTGTGTATGCATGCATCAGTGTGTGATGGAGACTGTCAGACAGTGTGACCTGGTTACATACCCCTTGTCACAGACAGGTAGGCTTCAGACATGTCACCTCAGTGTTGTGTAGTACCACAGGCTCATGCATATGGAACAGGTTACTGGACTACTGTCAGTAGGTCCCTCACCAGCTTAGCCATTAGATATGACCAGAGCAGATTCACATGCAACACCTGTTGGCCCTGTTATTTCTTTCCCATACACTCAACCCTGATGCAGTTGGTGAGGGCATACATGGTACCATGTATGACAGGTTTGTGGTATATATTCCTGAGTTCACAGGGCAGAACAGGGAGACAAAATGGTATATCCTTTGCATACACACAGTAAAGGCTGACACAGGGGATGTGAATACAGTAACACAAACACAGTTGGCAATGGGCGGATCCATAAACCTGCATATCCACTTTAATGAACTATAGTGCTACATACACATGACATGCTCCACATAGATTAAATGCATGGGATATAACACACTACATCTTACAACATGTAATGTTGTGAATGCCTTCATGGATGGTGAGATTACCCACCAGAAATAGCAACTGGAGTCATCTATGGCTCCTACAAGCCTGGACAAGTGATAGGGTAACAGACGTTGTATCAGCATGATGTTTCAGTCAGGTATGATATCTGATGCTGGCATGTGTGTTGGTACACTAATTGTGACCTATTTGGCAACAATATCACAACCATGTCCATTGCTAGGGGACACAGACCACATATGGGTTGCAAACATCCAGATATTCCATAGACATCTGTACAGATAACTGGAATGGCCTGTACAGTGGTTTAACATGCTGCATGTTATGCAGATGCCATTAAGATGCTATATAAAGTAATGCAATCAGGAGGTGGTAAACAGGCATTGATAGTACACATATCAAAATGGTATAACCCACACAGGATATGATTCTCACCTAAACATACGCACACAAACACACACATCTGCCAGTATTGGGATTAGAACCCCTACCTATCTATTTATGCCTACTATAGTGTTACACAGTTATCAGATGTGCCATGGAACTTTCTTGAATTCATTTTGTTCCAAGGTACTTCTAAGGTGAATAACATCAGCAGGCTTTGTATAGTAGGGTGATGGGAAGTGTGCAGGGGGATACACTACTCAAAATGGCACACACACACACACACACACACACACACACACACACACACACACACACACACACACACACACACTTACTTGCCAGTATTGAAATTAGAACCTCTGCCTATCCGCTACAGAGCTTACTGGGGTGACAACTGGCCAAAAGTGCTGATAAGGGGAAAGATATCAGCAGGACTGAAAGTGAGGCACTGAGTAAGAAACTTATCACAATACTTCTTCTTACAAACCTACACACTTACACCCACACATTTGCCAGATCTGAGAGTAGAACCCCTGCCTATCAAGTGATTTGCACTATAGTGTCACACTGTTATTGCCTATGCTACAGAGATTACTAGGCTGACAATTGGCCAAAGGCACTGATAAGGGGATTGACATCAGCAGGACTGATAAAGTGAGGCACTGGGTGGGAAACTTATCAAAATGCTTCTTCTTACAAACATACAGACTTACACACACACACACACACACACACACACACACACACACACACACACATTTGCCAGATCTGAGAGTAAAACCCTTGCCTATCTAGTGATTTGTACTACTGTGTCACGCAGTTAGTGCACATGCTACAGAGCTTACTAAGCTGACAACTTGCCAAAGCTGCTGATAAGGGGAATGACATCAGCAGGACTGATAAAGTGAGGCACTGGGAAGTGTAATGGGTGGGAATGGCCTAAAACTGTTTCACCTGCAAACAAACACACATTCCCTCACTATCTCTCTCTCTCTCTCTCTCTCTCTCTCACACACACACACACACACACACACACACAGTTGCCAGTATTGAGATGAGAACCTCTACCTATCTAGTTATTTGTACTATAGTGTTATGCAGTTATCACATGTGCTATAAAGCTTATATGGGTGATGTGTGTCCAGTGGTACTTTTAAGATTAATGACAGCAGCAGATCTTGTGAAGTAGGGCAATGTGAAGTGTATTGAGTGTGAATAGTCTCCTAATACTTATACCTATGGACACACACACCCACACAGGCAGGTGATGTAATATTATAAACCCAACCTCAGTACTATTACACATTGGGGCTCAGCTTTTATGCTGGCATGTGCGACTGTTTATAACTGTTATGCGACTGTCCACAGCAGGACATCACTGTAAGCCATTCAGGGTAACCTTGTCTATGACTCACACTGTCTGTGTCCCCCTGTGTGTGTGTGTGTCTCTCTCTCTATCACTGTCTGTCTCTCACTTCCCCACATCTATGTGTGTGTATGCTTGACATATGTTATCTGTTGCCCATATATGTGTGTGTGTGTGTGTGTGTGTGTGTGTGTGTGTGTGTGTGTGTGTGTGTGTGTGTGTGTGTGTGTGTGTGTGTGTATCTCATGCAACAGATGCAGATATATCACATATGGGCCACCTACAGCTAGCTGAGGGTAACCCTGTCTGATGTGCGTGTGTGGGGACAGTTAAGGTGTACATAGCTGTCTGTATGCATAGACATATATACACAATACAGTCATATATTCCAATGTGAATTCCAACATGTCCTGTGATTCTCTAAATGTAAGAGCATGCCCAGTGTGACCTTCTATAGTTAGCATGGGACTCAATTGAGGTGCACTCAAGTCCAGGGTTTTGTGTGCTACAGCCATACTTCTCAATAGTACACAGGTCTTTCCTGAGGGTACTGGGTTTGTTTAGCAAACATTTTCTGACATATCTCTAATCTGAAACTGCAATGCATTGTGTCAATACCTAGTGCCTAGCATCCTCAGATCATCACAGTGCTTTACCAGAGGAATACTAGTTGTATAATCCATAGACCAGTATTATGAGGGCAGCTATGCACATTCTTGCCCAGCAAGGCCATTTGTGAAGAGTGGTTACAGCCAGTTGAGTGATGTTGTGCTGTGTAAACAGTCTAATGACCTGGTGACATACTGGCTGTGGATCTCTTGCTTGTGTGGTATCTTTCTAACCTGATATGTCATATCCTTGTGTTGCCATATCTCTCACCTGTACATTTTTTGGCAGGTTGTCCAGGTGTTTAGGCAGAGGTTTCATCCTGTCTATGTAAACTTGTGTTTTTTTTGGCAAGTTAGTTACATGTAATTGAAGAGTGATGTTACAAAATAATGACAGACATTACTGTTTCAGACTACATGACATTCAAACAATTCCAGCTACTGCAAACCCCTCACCCTACCAACTTTCTCAGTATGTAAGGGTGCTATTTACAACACATGCCTATTATTGTGCCTTTGTTACACTTTTATTTCTACCTTTGTCCAGACATCTTGCTGTCAGAGGTTGGGAGTTACGGGTGGGGATAGAGTGTGTATTCTACTGTGCAGTCATGTCCATTATATGTAAAAGCAAACATAAAAAAAGGATTATTGAGAATATCCACTGGCAACAGTACCAAAAAGCATTTATATTCACAAAAGCCTTGGCACCTCGGCTACACATCCTTCATGATGTCCATTATATGTGTAGTATATTCCACATAGCACTGTGACTTCCAGGTATATAAGTGGTAGAGCAGTAGGTGTCACTGACATGCATAACAGTTTGTCCTGCAGTTATCTGCACATGGCCCTGTCAAAGACAGCACTGTACCTACAACACTACTAGATGACTGCCAGGAGGACATGCTGGCCAGATCCTGACAGTATTAACCACATATACACATAGCTCATTGACCCCTGCATATTGTGGACAGGCAAAATGTTTTCATGTGTACTGGTACAGCCCTGCCAATGTGTGCTATGCTGCTATTTCCCTGCAAACATACATGTTACTGCATTTCCGTGGGTATATGGGGGGGGGGCACACCTTTCATCTGTACACATTTGCACAGACTGTGCTGATATTTGCTTTACATATTGGTTCCATTTACCATACTATTGTACTCTGTCATGAGGAATAGAGGAATACCAGTAAAGAGCACAGGTCAGATTGTAATGGCATATATTTGAGATTCAGACTTCTTACCCTTCATAGCCTTACTGCAACTACAGGTCCCGCTGTACTATCACTGTGTGAGTCTGTATGAGGGTAATTCAACCTTGCTGCCATTTATGTGCCTTTACCAGACATTTCTCTCTGGTTTTCTACAGGTGACTTGCTGTGTGGGTGTGAGGGTTGGGTATGGGACACCCCACACTGACATCCATGCCTGTGATATATGACCCCCCAGTTACTTGTCCCCACACATATACTGCAGTGGGGTTTGCCACCTTGGGTACTACTGCCTAGTGTGTGGAGACCAGTTTTTACCAGACATTTCCTGGTGTCCTACATAGCTGTCAGTGGTGTGCTGCTATCCTAGTAGGTCACCCCATTCTCTTGCATGCATGCAGCACTACCTTAGATATGCTAGCAAAACACTATTCCATTCATTTATTGTTAGGAAAACTGACTTATCTTGTGCCTGCAGCAGTTGTGAGGATGGTGCTTGAGGGCTGCCTATGTTGGATGTACGCAATACACTGCCTATACATGGTAAGTTACAGGTAATGTGATGTGAGTGTCATCCATTTTACTGTGTGTGTGAGTCAGAGAGAGGTGTCAGTCCCTGGGGTCCCTACAGCATCAGTGTGTGTGCTATGCATTGCCTCTTTGCCAAGGCCTGAGCATACTGGGCATGCATCCATCTGCCTACAGGAACAGCCTCAGGGGCCTCCTACTCTTAGTTTCTGTGCCTGTGGGGACCTTGACAATGGTGGTGGGTTGTATGGCCCTTCCCTGTGCTGTTCCTGCTACAGCTGTTTCTGAAGGATCATATTGTGTAGCATGGCACATACTATGAACATGTGTGCACATGTGGCTGAAGAGTACTGCAAGGCTCCACCAGATATGTCAAGGCAGCGGAATCGTGACTTGAGCATCCAAAACACATGCTCTAAAATGATCCTGGTTTGTGCATGTGCCTTATTATGGGACTCTTGTGTGGGGGTGTGTGCATTTCTGATGGGTGTTATCATCCACGGCTCCAGTGCATAGCCAGCATCTGCCACCTGATGGCCATACAGGATGCCCCCACTGGCAAATGCCTGCTACAGCTATGATTAATGCCAGATGTGGGAGTCATGATAACTTCTAGGGCTGCCACCACACACATTCATGATAATGTCCTGGACATTGCATATGACCTGGCAGTTGATGGAGGGAAATCCCTTGTGGTTTATATAGACCCTACCCTCTTCACTGGGTGGTGCTTTGATGTGGATGTGTATGCAGTCTATCACACCCAGTACCTCTGGCTATTCTGCTACACAGTGTAAGAGATGCATATTGCTGGTCCTCTCCTTATGGGTGTTGGGGAAGTAAATGTGCTCAGCATGGCATCCAGGAACTGGTGGAGTACCCTGGATGCAGAGGCCTGTTAGACCCCCATGATATCCCCAGTAGGTCTTTGGAAAGTACCTGTAGCTAGAATTCTTAAGGCTACACATACCTTCATATCCACTGGGATGGGTCCCCTCTGTTGGTTCTAGGTCTGAATTGAGGCCGGCACAGCTTGGTGATTTGTTGAAGTATATCTTTGTCCACCCTGTAGTGGTTTACTATCTCCAGATCATGTAGCCCATGGTAAGTTACTCTTGGTCTGAACAGTCTTCTCCTCCTCCTCAGTATGTGGCTGTTGTCAGCATTATCCTCCTCTCCACCCTCAGCATCTAGCACATACTGATTTATCTAAGCAATGGCAGCCCCTAAGATTTTTCCAGTTAAAAATTCCCCCACGTGTACACTAGTGGTGCAGAATTTGTGGGAAAAACAGACTATAAGGTGTTTCCATAGTTTATACTGTTGTGCTGCAGATGCTGCCTGTATGATTGGCTGACTATGGTGCATTCCACCTGCTAGCTATGTAATTTGTTCTTATTGCTTTTATTCTGCTATCTTCCTTTTTTTCCCTTTTTTGCCCTTCCCATTTCTGCCCGTTTTAAGCCTCAAGTCTCACCAAGCAAACCGAGTGCCCACATGTAAACAGTCCCGCTATTTCCAGTATTTTTTTTAGACCCAGTGTGAACTGCGCATACATGTGTAGCTAATGTAAACATGAAGAAATGGCTCTCCCTGGATGCGAACATGCTCTTCTTTTCATGGAATAAATAAATACAACCTCAGATAGACCTCCTTGCTTAGCTGTGCTTAGCTAAGTTTATTTGGGTGCCATAAGGTTCCAATGTGTTTACACCATGCATGACACACACCTTTTTCATATCTGTTGCCCCCCCCCCACATACACATTTGTGTTATAGCACCTACATAGTCAGGTGCAGTTTGGCACTTAGATTTTTTGTGATTCAGTAAACTCCAGCCTCATTTGCATACCCCACTGCCTTAGCCCATAGTTACTGCACTACCCAAGAGCCTTTCCCCTTAACAATCACTGTTTTCATTTCTGCAGAAAAGTATTCAGCTAGTAGACAAATACATTTCTGCAACTAACACTATTATTGCATGGATGCCTGCCTGCTTGCTGAATCGCTAATTCACCTCATTTGCATGGTTTTCACCAACAAATGAGGTAATTAGCATTATGAAGTGGTGTCCATGCAGGACTAGTGTAAGCAGGATTATGCACATCAAAACAGTAGTTTACTGGCTCGTTCGGCAGCCATATTCAGTGCAGGAGTGGCTACACTGTTCCTGCACAGAGAAATTAATTTATTGAATCTCAGAGAATATGTAAAATTTTGTAATATTTTGGCTTCACAAAATTTTAAACTTACCTGAATCCTTGTGTTTTGGAATAGGGAGAGTACATACATCCTTCAAATCTACTTAGATGAAAAAGAATTCTCCACCAAGGTCTGCTACTGCCTGATTATTTCCCTGTCAAGGTAAATAATTAGAATTAAAATCTTTGTGGTCTAACTATCCTATCAAAATAAACTATAACATAATGAGATTTGATAATGACTACTCTTCTTCAGTGATGACAAAAGGAAATGCTTGATTACCATCAATAAAAGAACTAAAGAACAATTAAATCAAAACTCATCTGTTTCCTGCCAGACTAAAAAAAATTCGTCATGATGGACAACAAAAATGGAAACTCTAGAGACTGCTATTGTGTTCATTCAAAAAAAAAAGATAAGATTTTGGATCAATCAGACAAAATGGAATGGAACATTACTTCCTTGAAGAGACACAATGAAAGAAATGGCTGCAAAAGAAATGAAAAAAGCAAAAAGTTGAAAGACAAATGATGGCAAATGAAATTATTCCCTTCTTTTTGAATAGTTAATGTAACTGATTTCATAGTTTGGACTTTAGAAATATGGGCTATAAAAAAAGGTAAAACAAGATTTCTTGTTTTTTTTTTTTTTTTTTTTTTTCCTACAATGTAAATATTCAGTATAGGAAAAACTCCACAAAAAGTGACCAAAAACTCAAATCAAAAAATAATAAAGGAATGCAGGACATGGACACCAAAGTGTATGTAAATATTCAGTATGTAAATAGTGATTTCTCTCTCCTTTTTTCTTTCAAGTCTATGTCTGAATATGAATAAGCATATTGAAATTTTACATTTGTGCATTTCAGTGTGTTCATTTATGGTATGTAAGTTGGCATGTTAAATTTATATTTGTGGCATATGTGTTTATTTAAATGCTTATATACTTGATATATATTTAATTAAAATAAATGCATAAAGAGAGAAAATTAATAGTATATAAACACAATGAAATGTTTAGTTTATTCTAACTTAAAATAATAAAATGTATTCATTATTAATAATGCATCTTTACTCATGAGAAAGTTAATATACTAACATTGGTAAATAAGGTTTATTTATGATTATTTTTTATTTATAGTTGTACTTTCCCTTTTTTATAGTTGTACTTTACCTTTTTTACAGTTTAGAAACTTAATATTAGCTACATAATTTATATGTACATTTATTCACTGAAAGTATTGATATATTGAATTGTTACAATATTTAATATCAATTATATATATATATATATATATATATATATATATGTATATATATATATATATATATATATATATATATATATATATATATATATATATATATATATATATATATATATATATATTTACAAATAGTTGTTTTAATGATGCAATGTATCTTATTGATTGTCTGTGGTTTATAAAAAGGAAAGGAATGGGAGAAGCTTTTAGGTTTTTATTATTCCTCCTTTGGTATGCAAAGTGACATTGAACTTTCAGCTTACTGGCAAGCTTGATGTAAGGGTGTTTTGACAGTATTGTGTCCCACATAGACAGAAAATTCCTTTATTTTCTGTGTTTCATTTCTCATGGAATGCAAGCTGCATTGTGTGTGTTTCTTTTTAGTGCTTTGGCATCCCTCTGTTATTTCTAGTCGTTTCATTGCTGTGACTGTCAGCTAGGTTAATACGTTCAGTAATTAATAGATTAAAGGTCACCTAAAGAAGTATGGTGATCATCTTAAAACTACAACAAGTGTAGTAAGTGATATAAACAAATTAGGAATAGGATATGTGCTGCCAAGGTCCACTATAAGCATGAAGGAAATAAAATAACAGTAAATAGCTGAATTTAGTACCAGATCTTTATTAATATCACTATTGGTGCAAGCAGCTTTCATTGAGTTTTACTTTATATAATATTAAATACACTTTTGGAGTTAATTCTATCACATATACAGTATGTATACAAATTAACCAAATCTACCTGTAAAACTTTGTAAATCAAAAACAAACACACTTGTAGGTGGCAAGAGCTAGTGAAATTTTTAATAGCAAATACGCTCTTTCATTCATTGCTTTAATGTGAACTTCATCATATTCAGAAATCCCTCGCAAACACTTCCTCAAATAATAAATACTCAAAAACCAGCAGAACCAGCACTCGGACACCAGCCACAAGTCAAGAAGATTACATTTATTTCTGGTTAAGCGCTTTCTTCCCTTGGTAGGGACTTCTTCAGAACAATTAATACAAGAAAACCCCATCCCTTAAATACCCTTAGTATAAATTAATGATGTCATATAATTAATTGATTGAAGAACAATTTGTTAAAGTGATAGTTGCACAA
Organism: Protopterus annectens; assembly: GCF_019279795.1. Lineage (NCBI taxonomy): Eukaryota > Metazoa > Chordata > Ceratodontiformes > Protopteridae > Protopterus > Protopterus annectens. The sequence goes on from NC_056742.1 coordinate 195,234,048, forward strand.
TAACCTTACCTACAATAATACATAACACCAATACTACCATGTAGTTAAAAATATGTTATTTAAAATGTGTTAGCTTAAAAATATGTTAAACAGTTAAAATAATGAACCTATTTATTAAATTACTTTAAAACCTACTGCATTAAAATGTAAAGACTAAATACAAATTTGTCAAACAATATGACAACAGTCAACATTACTAACATGCTCGTTTACCCCATGATTTGCTTTAATTTCAAGATACAGCCTATAGTCATAGTTTCATTTAAGCCTGGTGGCTCTGTTGCATCTAATTTCAGTTGCCATCTCAATTCCTTAACATCTAAATGCAATTCAGTTATTTTCCCTTGGGAATACATTACAGATTGGCCAACAACTGAAAATTTGAAACTATGGTCATTGTACTCTTTAATGTGCCTATATAATGCATTTGTAATCTTGGTTTTCCTTATATCATAGACATGCTCACTAATCCAGTTCTTAAAAAGCCTACTAGTCTTGCCGATACAAAAGGCCTGACATTTTTTTACACTTAGCCAAATAGACTATATTGGAGTTATTACAATTATAATGCCCATTAATACAAATGTTATTGCCATTAACCTTAAACCTGTCTTTAGTTTCAAATATAAATTTGCAATAATTGAACCTTCCACACTTGAAATTACTCACATGTCTATTTGTGGATCTACTACTCTCCCATACATTATTTTCAAAATAATTTTTCAGTTCCCTATCTTTCCTATAAACTATTTTAGGGAGGTATTTGCCAACCTTTTGCCCTATGTTTGCATCAAAGTTCAATATTTCCCAAAATTTGAGAATAACCTCCGAAATCATACAGGCATCCAAGTTGTATGTAGTAGTAAAACACAACTCATACCTCTCATGGTCTAGTTTATTCCTTCTAGTCAACTCATGTTGCTCAACATACTGTTCCACAATTAGTTGTTCAACCACTTCTCCCATAGTATCCCTTAAAATAGGTTTACATACCCCCTCCTTACGCTTACCCACCACTTCCTTGGTTATTTTATCCAAGAATTCTGCTGGGTATCCCCTTTTGGAGAACATATCACAAATATTACCCACTTCTTTTAAAAACTCACACTCACGGCTAACCATTCTGGCTGCTTGAACCATCTGCCCTTTAACTATGGACTTTTTCTGGTGAACCGGATGCCAACTGTTAAACTCTAAATATGAGTTTGAAAACATAGGTTTTTGGTAAATCTTGGAATATAATTTACAAGCTCTATTGTCGAGGGTTAAATCTACATCTAAATAGGATATCTTTTCATTACTATATTCAAAGGTAAATTGCAAAAAATTGACCATGCTATTAATATAACACAAACACTCCCTAAGCTGGTTTTCAGATCCATTCCATAACAAAAACAGGTCATCTAAAAATCTTGTATAGTACACTACCTTTCTCCAATGCACACTTTGCATTAGATATTCTTGCTCCCAATAAGACATGATCAGATTAGCAAAAACAGGAGCACAGGCTGCCCCCATTGCTACTCCAGTTACTTGTTTAAAGTACTGACCTTCAAAGCATATGTAGTTATTCTCTAACACCATGTCCATGAGTGCAGAAATCTTATTAATGGCATCTTGATCATATAACCCTGTTTTATGTAATTGCATTTCCAACCACTGTATTCCTTCTAAGTGGGGAAAAACTGAAAACAAATTTGTCACATCAATAGTCACCATAATTAAACCAGAAACCAATTTGACAGTCCCTAATTTTCCAAGGAAATCCCACGAGTCTATAGTAATATTAGAAAATTGTGATAGACTATTATACTCTTGTCCAAGAACTTACTCACATAACATGTCTTAGATCTGTGTCCATCAACTATAGGACGGAATTTTAACCTAGTTAAACCCTTGTGTATTTTGGGTATACCAAATATGTTTGGTATCATGGGGTGCTCATTTTTTAGATAATCAAATTCCTCCAGGCTAATCTGCTCTTGAAATAACATGTCTTCCAAAGCCAAATCTATCTTCCGATAGGCTATGTGTATTTCATTTAAAGAGCTGTCTTGATAAGTACCATCCATTAATAATAGGTTCATTTTATCTAAATATTCACATTTGTTCATTATCACCACTCCACTTCCTTTATCGGGTTTCATGATACAGATAGTCTTGTCATTAGTAAATTCCTGCAACAGTCACTCCTCTTCATTACTCATATTATTAAACTGGTGACTTTTTCGCTGCTTAAATAGTTGCCTAATTTCTTTTTCACACAACCTCTCATATAGTCGTATAACATTATTTAATGGTGGGTTGAACACACTTGCTTTTTTTTAAATACCTTCTTTACCCACACTGTAATTTTGTTCAATGAACCAGATTTTTAAGTTCATTTTCCGAGTGAAGGACTTTAAATCAATTAGGGTGTCAGTTATATTTCCCCTTCTAGAGGGCACAAATGTAAAACTCTTTGCTAAAAAAATAGCATGTTCCACCCCTAACTCCTTCATTGAATAGTTATAAATTTTAAAATCATTCACACTGTTGCTAATAATGTTAACTGCATCATCTTCAAATACACTGCAGTTATGTATACTTTCTATGGGTATACTTACATTATTCCCATCTAATTCATTCCAAACTAATTCAAAGTTTACATCAGGATTTTCCCCATTGTTACCTAACAAAAAATTCAAATCAAAACTGTCACAGGTATTGACTGAATAACCCATTTCATATTCACCCCTTTCATTTCGTTTATTGGCACCATTAAGTATATTACTAGTATCATGGACATTTACTACCCCCTCACAACCCAGTTCTTCATTACAAATACAATTTGCACCATTTTTTAAAAAACAGTCATTTTCCATTAGTGCAATAGCACAATCAATGAGTTCGTCGACAGTTCGTTCTTCACGTCTCATTCATTTCAAATCTATTACTCGTTCCATCATTATTAATGTTAATATCAATCCCCCTTGAGTGCAACATATGTTTACTAGCAGAAAAATTGTCATAAATAGCTGGTAAAAGTCCACCCGTACTTATGCTACCATGAGGGCCATCAATTCCTTCATGAACTGTCTCTGTTTCAATATTGTGGATGCTATACCCACCTGAACACAACATACCTTTACCAATGATATGATTTAAAGTTGATGAGAATTCACCCGCACTTGCATACCATAAGGGATGTCAACTTCTTCACAAACTATTTCTTTTAAGGATATTTGTTCCTGGAATTCTTTGGTCTCGCTTCTTGCTGTATGTAATCCCTGTGGTTGGCCTCGGTAAAATGGAACTGCTGTTCCTTGTCATGCAACCTTTCCGTAGTCTAACCCCCTCACTGGTAGCTCCTGCAGACTCTGAATTCAACTGTTGATCCCTTTGAAACTTCAGCGCTGCTGTTGACAGGCCCAATCCTTGGGTGATGCCATTTGTGTTGCTACGTTGTTTCTCTTCTAGGTTACCAGAGGAATAAGGGTACACTTTATAATGTGAATATTCATAAATGTCTCTTTTTAACTTATTTTGTTTTCTTAAAAAAAAATAAATTTACACTCTTTGTCTACCTTTTCAGTGACACCAGTAAATTCTACTTTGTGCCTTGAAAATTGCAAGTCTGATTGGATGTCTTTATTTAATACATCCAGATTGCTACTTCTCAAGTCCATCACTTTTTTATTATACTTAATCATGAGCTTCATGACTTCAAATCCTGCCCAATCAAACACTGCATGCAGATCTTTTAGAAACTCCTCATTTCCTTCGGCTCCATTTGGATACTTCCAAAACCTGAGCCCACGAGGTACCAACCCCAGTTCTATATTTTTCTCTAAATAAGAATTCTCCATCTGCAGTTTTTTGTATACCATTAAGTCTTTTTTAAATATTTTTAATTTATCGGAAATATTATTACTTTGTTGGGTAACTGGGGCAGAATTTAAATAAGTCAAACTTGTTTTTCTTCCATACTTCTACATCAGCCTCATCAATAAAATGGTCACCATTTTCACTGTTTTCAGTTACCTCACCTTCCCGATTGGAACCTGAATTATTCTCTCTGGCAATATTGGTTAGAGGTATCTCTCTAGGAAATTGGGTGGGCTGAGTTAAGGGCAACCCCATACTCCCAAGAGAATTAATGTCCTTTGAAACCTCATTTTTGTCCATTGTATTTGTGCCATATGCACCGCCAACTGTTAATTATTTTTCTGTAACAACTCCAATACTTCATTGCTTGCCACAGGGGAATCCATAATGCTGAATCACAGAATGACAAATCAAACAAATATCAGCACAAACTAAAAAATTAGCAGAACCAGCACTTGGACACCAGCCACAAGCCAAGAAGATTAAATTTATTTCTGGTTAAGCGCTTTCTTCCCTTGGTAGGGACTTCTTCAGAACAATTAATACAAGAAAAACCCATCCCTTAAATACCCTTAGTACAAATTAATGATGTCATATAATTAGTTGATTGAAGAAGAATTTGTTAAAGTAATAGTTGCACAATAACTTTACCTACAATAACACACAACACCAAATGATAAAAATAATAAATACTGCCATCTAGTAACAAAAATTAAAAACATTCATTATGCACTAACTAAACATTACCGGTTCTAGATGAACAAAATAAACAGTACAGTTTACATATATGCACACAGGAAAGTAAAAATTAGGCAGTGTGTTCTATTGTTCTGCAATTCCTGGGAGTATGTACAGATATTAAAGGTAAGGCTGGATGACAGTAGTCTAGATAATTTCTTATTAAATTGTTTAATAGCAACATTCATTCATTCATGGGAGATAGATGGCAAAGTTCGATTTCTTGATATCAAAGACATTTGCAATGAATTTTGGCTCACTGACTCTTAAAGATAGTTTCCTTAGATGAGTAAATAAATTATGAATCACTAGATGTATTTTCTAAAATACTGATACAGATATTAAATATAGTTAAATAATAATAATAATAATTAATAAAAATTTATTAATTAATTAATTAATTAATTAATTAATTAATTAATTAATTAATAAATAGATAATAAATACCTTGGGCTGTGTAGTGGTGCAGTGGTTAATGTTGTCACCTCACAGAAAGAGGTTCTATGGTTTGATTCTTGTCTGGGGCACCTTCTGTGCAGAGTTTGCATGTTCTGCCCACATTTCTGTGGGTTTAATCTTGGTATTCCAGTTTCCTACCACAATCCAAAGACATGCGTCTGGAATGTTTCTTCCCGGGCCTCTGTTGAAAATAGGGTCTGTCCTAGTCAGACTTTCCTGGTCAACAAATGTCAGATAAAATATAGAGATCTAATAGTTAAATAGTATTTGATACTTATAAGTCTGGGTTACTTTTATAACGAGGAAAAGAAAGGAGATGAATAAAGTGGATTAGGAAGGGAAGGAGAAAGAGAGGAGAGACAACAAAACTGGAAAATATGAGAGCAAGACGAAACAGAATTGTATGGAAGTAAGAATAAACAGTGAAGGAATATTCAATACAACTAAACAGTGGTTGTACACACTTAAAAGCAAGTCTTTCAAATTATTAAGACTGTCTGGGGTGTACAAAGTGAGGTAATGTCATATGATCCTGGGAGAGTGCACAGACAATGAGTGATAATAGCTACAGTGATATTTGAAGTTGTCATAAGTAGTTATGTATAATATAATATTATATTTAGATTATTCCATAAAGACTGCAGGTACATGGGTTGGTTATTTAAAATTGTGGCATTATATATAAAAATCACTTAGTTATATTAGAATGGGCAATAGTTCAGTTGTCTCTGGAAATAAATAAATAAATAGATAAATAAATATTTTGATTGTTGAGATAGTAATTAAAATACTTTAACATAATGAGAGAATATTATGGTCGATATTTAAAATACTTGTATATCTATCCCCTGGATTCAATAAACTCTTGGCAGGAATAGTGCTATTCCTGCATGGAGTGGTTTGTGTCCATGTAGCATTAGCATTAACAGCAGTGCACCTTGCATATTCATGAAGGTGCACTGATGTTAAGGCTAAATGGGCATGAACAGTGAATGACATTGAACATGCCCTCTGCACTCAGAAAATGCCATATGGCACTTTAAAAACTATTTCAGTGTCCAAGGGCACCAAAATTAAATTAAAATGAGTATTTCAGTGTCCAAGGACATTGAAATAGCTAGGGGATCAAGAAACAATGCAGGGGGTGTGTGACAGGCTCTGTCACTAACCCCCTGTATTGTTAACATGCCTATGGCACTTTGCAAGTGCTGTCAGTGTCTGCAGACACTGACATAGCTAGTAGATCAGTAAGGAAATGCAGGGGGGGGGGGTAACAGGTTCTGTCACACAACTCCTGCATTGTAAAAGTGCTGTACGGCCATGGCCATCAACTGTATAGGGTTCTGCAGAATGCCCAGATGCCTGCCTCACATACCTGTCAACCTCCTAGAGCAAGAGAGCTGTAGAAGGCCAGAAATAATATAATCATTTTTTTTTCCATACTAAGGAATGTTTAAGCATAGCTGAGTGGGTGTGCACATTATGACCCTCTGCTCAGCATTGCTTAAACATCCCATAGGAGATAAATAAAATTGTACAGCTAAAATCCCCAAACCAAGATAGTGTAGTGCTTAGAGTCCTAGGTTTACAGGCAGGCATTCATGGTTCAAGTGCCAAGACAGGCAATTTAATTTTGCATGGGAAGGCAGTGTTAAACTTATTATTTTCATCTTAAATTATGTAGTAATTGATTTTTGACAACCAGAGTAGTGTAGCTGGTGTAAAATGGAAGTGTGAGTGCATATAACATGTGAAACCACCCATGCTTATACAAATGTTCCATACAGTATAGTCACACCCCTTGCTAATGTAATGAAAACACATAAAGGGATATCATTTATAGTAAATCATATATATTTACTAAATCACATCATTATTCTGATATTGTTTTTAAAAATGAAAAGTAAACAATTGCTAGCAATGCTCAGCTATGCTTAGCAGGTTTAAGCATTGTTTAGATGTAAATGCTAAGCATCAGGTAGCTCAGCTAAGCAGATTTGTGCACTGTTAAGAAGTGCTCAGCATACCCCCATTTAAGCACTGTTCAACTCATCTTACCAGATTTGTACACTGCTTAGCGGAGCTTAACATCTTCAAAATGGTCCAATGACAGCAAAGGATGGGAATATCACCTTATTTAAATGGTGCAGGTGGGAATACAGCCAGAATCTGTTATAGTTCATCTGTGCAGGTACTGTGGCTGGCATAGATGAAGGAGTGCACTTTGGCTGCAGCACTGGAGCATTCAGGAGTCCAGGGTCATGGCTGGGCTCCTTGTAGAAAACCATGATGAGAGACTGCTGCAGGGACAGTACCAAGGCTGACAATACAAAGCGGAGGTCTGGGACTGTCTTGCCCGTGATCTCACTAGTGCTCCTGGCTTCCTCCGGATTGGTGACCAGGTACGGCACTACTATGCTGACTTAAAGCAGAGGAAGGGGTGCTCTTGGCCCAGTGGATCCACAATGCACAGGCATGGAATGCTCCAGTAGTGAGTAAGTATCACTATCAAGTAGTTTGTAGCAAATACTAGCCTGAGAATGTGATAAACAGGTATGCATAATGTTTGTTTTTCTCCCCTACAGCTGCAGCAGAGAGGGCTAGTAATGTCGAAGCCCATGCCCACAGACTGCTGAGGCTGTGCCAATAGGCTGGCAAGTACAAATCTATTTTGCAGTATATTGGGCAAATAGCTAAGAAGGAGTACATTATTTACTGCTAGTGTGTATACTGTTACTGTGTTAACTGAATAAATAATGTTTGTCTGACTGATATTGATGTGTAATAAAGATCCCTACCAAAAACTGTTGTGTTTACTCTGATATGTTGCTGTAGACATATAGAATATATACAGGTTCTTTACAGCAAATATGGCTATGATAGCATTCCTTAACCAAGGTTGTTCTGTGAACCAGCTGTTAAGAAAAACTGTAGATGGTGGAGCTGTAAAACAAGATATAAATGAAATGTGAAATATATACTGCACTAAGCTCTGGACCCTGAATAGTAATGTGTAAGGTATCAAAGTGTGTTCCATCCAGCATTGCCTTGTGTTAACCTTTGCTTTCCAGATTGTAGTAATCCAAAGCATTAATGGACAGTACACTATCTGTCCTGCATGCATCACAGGATTACAAGTTCAGACTGTCGAACCAAGATACTATTAGGCAGAAACCAGTGAAACACAAAGTCACAGTTCTCCAGTAGCTCAGTGTAATGAGACATAGCTTAGCTGTTAATTTTGCGCACCAAGACATGGTTCGAATCCAGGGAGTGATACTAAGATGTGTGCATATCTACACACAAGGAATCAGGAATAAATGTAAAAACAGTCAGGTAGTGTTAACAGATATTTTCTCCACAAGTAAGGAAATGTTGATAGTAGCTGTATGAAGGGTATACTAATAAACTATATACAACTGTTCTACTGTCCCATCACATGCCTGAAAATGACACCAGGATAGGTACATACAACATACACTCTTCCCAATACATGTCTCTCAAGGTTCACACTGTCATGGCTAGTGGTCACTGCTACCAACAACCCTGGACACAGATAGGAAACCAGTTGAAGTATGCCAGTAGCACACTCACATAACAGCAGTTCAGGGTACCCCTCCAATGCCAGATATGTAACCCTGACATGTACGAGTCCCCTCTAGTCATTAACCAGAGTTGTCATGGTTTGCCCCATACCATTCCAAGCTGACAGTTTAATAGGTATGTTTGTGCTACAGAAGCAGTGGGCCATAGTTAAATGTGAAGTGAGTACTTAGCAGTACTGTTGTGGAAAATAGAAGCATAAACAGTTGTTAATGGACTTTTTGTCTCTCCCCCCACCCCTCAGCTGCTGCAATAATTATTATTCATATACTATGGATATGTTGTTATCCAAACCTAATGGTGGGACTTGTGTTCTATTATTGTTCATATATTTCATTAGTTGCATGTTAACATACCTTGTTCAATACCATTGTTGGTGGCCTGTTGCCATCAGTGTTACTGGCATGCTGTTACAGTGCATATTGTTGTTCCATTTATGCATGTGTTCTGTTTACTATGCAACTGTCTCAAATCTGTTTTATGGGGTTAATTGGAACACCCATGCATGCTGTTATAATTAATATTGAAATGTGTTGTGCATGACTAACCAACATATTCTGTAAAACCTCAACACCATAGGATGTTTTGAAGGCAGATCTCGGCAGATATGTTTCTGCCACCTCATCTGGCAGTAGCACCAGGCCCCAGAATATCTGGGACCCAACCCAGGACTTCCTTGTCCATTGGCCCTGCATCCCCTTCAGGTGGATACACCTCAGGGGATGGGGCTCATCCCCCCGGGAGTGGGCGTGGACAGGAGCCTGTCACCCAGAGTCAGTTCCAGGGTTTAGTGCGCAGTGCAATCTGAGCAGAGTTGGGTCGGCAGCTGTGCAAAATTGAGGGCTGCCTGGTGCACCTTGAGGGGCAGGCTGTGCTTCCTGTTCAGCCCCCAGCGCAGCCACCTTCGGGGCCGTGAAGGAGCAGTAGTGACTGCCCATGGGTGGGGACCTCAGTCCCTCTGTATCCATTTGGGGGCTCATAGGCTTTGGATTCCCAACCACCCTCCCTGTCAAAGGTGTTTACCCTCATCATGTGTCACATACCACCCCGGTCTGCTGTCTTGTCTGACTGCAAATGCAACCTATCCTACCCAGCCTACCTCCCCAAACATACTTACAGCCCTTCCCCCAACATCCTACTCTCACCTTAAAAAAATGGAATCTGTCCCGCAAAAAACATTTCCTCATACATAGCTCTACATTTTGCCCCCATGCACAGTAAAACTAATCAATCAACCCACATATTATTCTGAAAATGTCTGTCACCAACAACCCTACCTGTGGGGTGTGAGGCTGTAAATTCCAAATTCTACACATTATTCACAGCTGTTGCTGCAGAAGAAATGTAGAGCTATGATCCTTTCCTACACCCATCCTGCACATCCCTAGCTGGTTTTCATAATGTTTTACCCCTGCTTGCCCTCATTTCACCACTTTCCTATCACCTTTTTTCTTTTATTTAATGAAAGTTAGGGTGGGTGTAAGTGAAGCTAACAGGGATTAACCATGTGTTAGCATCACTTAGCTCCACACAAAATCACTTACAACTGCCTTAATCACTCTGTCTCCATCAGTCCTTGTTCTGGCTGGCTACAAAATAATCAAGCCTTGTCACATTTCAAACCCAGGATCCTGTGCACTACACTCTCAGCAACATAACACTACACCATCTGAGTTGTGGAAACTTGTAATCCTTTTACAAACATATATTCATTCTGGTTATTTAACATTAATGAAAAAAAATGTCATCACTTCCAAGTCTGGAACCAAGGACCTCGTGCACTACAATGACAGAACATACCACTACACCATCTGAGCTGAAGGAATTTGTAATGTTTTTACAAATATATCATGCACAACTGTCATTTCACATAAGGGAGAATTATATATCTGTACTTCTCTCATATACATACATATGTATATATAGATAAGAAAAAAAAAAAAAAAAAAATATATATATATATATATATATATATATATATATATATATATATATATATATATATATATATGTATATGTGTGGGCCACGGTGGTGCAGCAGTTAGCGTTGCCACCTCACAGCAAAAGGTTCTCTGGTTTGATTCTTCACTGGGGTTCCTTCTGAGCGGAGTCTGCATGTCCTCCCTGTGGTCACGTGGGTTACCTCCGAGTGCTCTGGTTTCTTCCCACATCCCAAAGACATGCTGTAGGTGGATTGGGCACTCTAAATTGGCCCTAGGTGTGAGTGTGTGCATGTGTGTGACTTCTGTGGAAGGTTGGGCGCCAGGCTGGCAACTTGACACCGTAAAACTCCACTGTCAGTCATGAGTGGACAGGTAATCTGCTGTGGTGACCCCTAACTGGGAAAAGACAAAAGAAGAAGAAGATTCATACACACACACACACACACACACACACACACACACACACACACACACACATATATATATATATATATATATATATATATATATATATATATATATATATAACCAACCTATTACTGCAAGACATCTGCAAAAAGCCTGACAAAGTGGGTGGATAAAGGGCAAACAAACAATAGCGACATATTTGAAATATGGCTGTCATACATGTAGAAGTCTACTAGAGTGGCATGGTTTGCTTTAAAATACAATTCCAGATAGATTTTAGGTCTGAAGCACAAACGAATGTCATTATTTACTGATGTCAATGCTCACAACATCCCGGTGATTTCTCAGAAACCCACAACTGTTATGCGCAACAGACCAAACATATAATCCATGCATCTGGACAGTGTCTAGACATTTGGACAGTGGAGCGGTATGACCACAGTCAAGTAACAGAATGGAAAAACCCATGACAGCTGCCAACCATGTCACCCAGCACCTTCTGAACCACAGTAAGACCAACACAACACTACCCCAAATCAGCTCTGGGCAGTTATTCATGTATATCCAAATATATCATGCACTACAAGAATGGAAATGTAGGGAAAAGCAGATAGTGGTGCAAAAATGTCCACCCACAACCATTTTCACAACAGTCACAGCAACACCAGTACCCCAAATGAACTCTAGAGTAGAGAGACTGTTTGAACAAATATATCCTGATTTCCAGTCACACACAACACTGACATATACTGGCCCAACTCACTGTGTACTAGGAATCCTGAGATGTTACAGGATATTTCTCAGTCTACCCCTACAAACATACACACCTGACAGACCACCAAGAGCCATAGCAGCATGCACAGTCAGATAGAAAAAGGATGTATGACACTCACATCTGCTACTCTCCCTGAGCAGCCCAACAAACATCTACACACAACACTGCTACACAATCTTGGCAGTCTGTTCACAATGGCCAGACATACATAACTCTCATATGTACAGATTTCCACAGAATGTCCAGGGTGTGAGACCATATCCATGGCCACGGCTGCATACCACTTCCAGGAGTCTGCTAAGTCAAGTGTATGATACCTGGAGTGCAGTCACTAAATAATGATATCACATACCTCTGAACCTCTTACTGCAAGACATCTGGACAAAGCATGACATATTTGGTGGACAGTAGGCCAGAAAGAGGAACATATCTCACATAATGGTGTTACAAATTGAAACAATTGCTGGTGTCACAGGCTTTGTTGTAACATAGCATCCCTGAAGGATATGATGTCTGAAACACCAATGGATGTCAACAGTTACTGACTACAATCCTCACAATATCCTACTGATTCCACAAAAAGCAGACATCTGAGGAACAGACCAAACATAACAGGCAACCCTCTGGGCAGTCTGTGGACATCAGGACAGTTGAGAGTTATGTCAGAGACATATCACTGTCAGACGTTAAGTCACACAGAAAATGCATGTCCAGATGAACTATGTTAATCTAGCAACCCTCTATGTGTGTAAATGCACTACTAACTTACAATCTGTACTGAATTCTGGAGCCTTGTCCCCCATGTTGTTGAGTTGCCTCCACATGTCCAGTCCTGAGAGGTATTCCCACCTACTGTCTTTGAAGCTGTAGCACCCACACCTCCATAATGTCCTCCACACAGTGAAGGAAAAGGGGCAAGGCCTACATAAAGGATGCAATTATAGCACTGTGTTGCTATGGCATTGGCAAATGGAAAGACAACACAGCTGCTCTGGATGCAAGTAGCAAGTGGGAGACACCAATTTGTCCACAGGGCATCACCTGCTCATGAGCAGTACTTACAAAAGGCAAGCTGCTGCCTATGCAACACTAGTCTCAACCCATCTACACAAAGACTGACTGTGACTTCACAAACCTAATGATTAGCATTGTTGTGAGGAAACTCTTGAGCACTATAACAGGTATATCAATCATGTATGCTTGTAATGGAATGCAGAAGGAGGGATGCAATGATGCCAAATGAGACATTAAAGACTAGGCCACAACAAAACCAGCTGGACTCACATGCTGCTGTCAGGCACCTATGGCCATTCCTGCTTGCCCTGTCTGCATTGACATGGGTCACATCTCTAGCCCCTGAGTCACCCCAGCAAAGGTCAGCACATATACGACTACTACTGGAGTGTTTTTTGCCCAATACTGAGTGTGTCACTGCTAGGCCAGCTTCCTGGGATGCTGTAATTATTCATATGTCACGTGTGAATGCTACTCTGATACATATGCTTGTCTTAAAAGTGTAACAGATGTATACAGTATATGTGCATACTACACAACAGGTGTAGGTATGTTTGTTGAACTGTATGTGATATACTGAGCTCATACCTCACACCTGTCCAGAGTTTTTCAGACTGACCGCATGTCTGCCTCATATTTGTAGTCAATGCCTCAGACAGTTGTGTATTGTCTGGCACATCACTGGTAACCCATTAAAGACTAAAGTCATAACATATTAGAATTCATTTGATTGTCAGATGGCATATCCTGCAGAGCAGACCTGTGAATGCAACAAAGTCTCTGCTGGCAACTAATTGTGTTTCAGCTAGATCCATAAAGTGACATTATTTAATGGCCTTTGCCCACCACTGATGTGTGCCTTTGTGCAGATATCTTACTCTAACAGGAGCTAGGTGTCTTACCATGAAACCCATGTCAATGCAAGCGTACCTTATCCTGTTGGATGCCCACATTTGTGCAGTCACTGACACCTGCTTTATATCTGTGGAGAGCACACCAACCTAGCCAGGTCACTCATACAATCATACATTTATTCTCCAAATGGTGGCATGCAAAGCCACAGGAGGTGGAGTGTTGAACATTAGCATACACATACAGACCTCCAGGCTGGGCAAACAGTATGATGCATGGGTGACATCCTGAGTGCAGCTAACAGTTGATGAAACACCTACTCAAATCATAGCTAGCTACAGGCCTCCAACCTTGACTATGGATACCCACCACACCTATTGGGACCTGCTGGAATCTGTCAGGATTCAATCGTCTACCCTGCTCCTGGGTGACTTCAAATACCCAACCATAGTGTGCATGACCTATGCCACCTGAACATGAATGCACATAGATTCCTTGTCTTTGTCAATGACAGTGCAGTGGGTAAGCTAGTCAACACTCCTACAACAGGTGGAAATATCTTGTACTTGGTCCTAACCAACAGGAGTAACCATTGTTGCACTCCTACAGTGCCATCCTCTTTTGTAATATCTGACAACATAGCCATAACTGTTCAAGTCACTATCTCCTCTGCCCCCCTTTACATTGTCAAACAGAATGAACTGTACACAAATGACTATAAATCCCCTCAAAGAAGGTAGAAGTAGCTTTACAGCCAACGTCCCTTTTGTTGGAAATATCAGCAGTTTCCAGACCCACACCACAATACTATGTGAGCACCTACATAGCTGTATGGACTTAGCAATAACTGACAGGACAACATCATCTCCCTTAAGGTAGGGTAAATGACTGTGGTGGGCAGCAGCAATACACAAATACCATAATAGGTGGAAACAATTGATGGATGGGCAAAGAAGGACAAGGTGCCTCACTGGAAACAATATCACCTTGGTCTGCACAAGCAAATAAAGTCACAGGCGATGTACCCTGAGGCTGTCTTTGAGTGCAAATTGACACATCCACCAAGGCCAATAACTAGGCCTTCCACACATGTGTCTGCAATTCCAGAGGCAACTCACAAATCTGCTCTGTAGTGGTGGTCAATAACACCACATACACATATGGCACATATATAGGCAACCTGCTGCAGACAGGTGAAATTTAAACATCACCCCCTGTACTCCCACTGGTACACATGTGCATATACAGCACCTGACCCCCTCCTCTCATCATCAGGAAGCAGGTCTGTAATGCCCTCTCAGGCAAAACAAAGAGGTCTCCATAGGCCTGATACCATCCCTGGCTGCATCCTACATGAACACAGGTATAGGCTCTCAGATCCATTCCGGACTATAGTCAACCACAGCCTGAAAACCGGTGTCATCCCATCTGCACAGAGGACAGCCACCATCATCCCTATACACAAAGGTGGAGCAAGCCAATGACCCAGCCAATATTATGCATGTCAGCCTAACTAGCCTGCTCTGCAAGGGCATGGAAGGCAATATCAAGGACATTATGAACAGGGACACTGGCAACATCAAAATGCCTGGGCCCACACACCATGGTATTGTCAAAGAGATCAGGTCTGTTAAACCTGGTCAACCTCTCTGAAGTGGTCAACAAAAGCAGGGATGAGGAGAAGATGGTGAACAATGCCTACCTTCACCTTGCCCAATCCTCTCGCAATAATCCCTAGGTGGACAGGATACATACGCCTACACAGCTAGGCACCAACCTGTAGGTTACCAGATGGGTATCTAACTGGCTCAATGATAGTACCCACATAGTCAAAGTAGTGGAATCCACCTCTAGTAGTAGATTCATCCACAGTGGTGTACCCCAAGGATCAGTCTGGGTGACTCTACTGTTTGAGATATACGTATCTGAGGTACAGGACAAAAGCAGTGGTCTGTGGCTGACAAGGTGTACAGATGCTTACAAGAGGGCCACTGTCTTACATTTTCCTACTGATGTGAGCATACCCCAAGAGGCACTCACCCAGTTACTGACTGGTGTAAGAAGCATTACTGCAAACTGAATGCCAGGATAGGCATCATTCCCCCTGCTGTGGCAGATGTCATCCACACTAAGTATGACAGTAATAAGGTGTGAGGTGACTTGTGCACTGAGGTTGGTAGCAACCTGACAGTTTCCCACCATGTGGGCACCTTTGTACGGAAGGCCGTCTACATGGCCCACTTCACAAATATGGGTATGTCATAGGTAGGCCATAGGTAGATGTAAAGTGAAGGCAGATCTCTACAGCATTGAACAGTACTGTTGTGAAAAATAGAAGCCTGTGCAGTTGTTAATGGACTTTTTTTCTCCCTCCCCATCTTCATTACTAATTATTATTCATATACTACAGGTAAGTTTTTACAAAACCTAATGTTGGGACATGGGTTTCATTATTGTTCATATAATTAATTGGTTGCATTTTAACACATCTTGTTCAAATACCATTGTTGGTGCCCTATTGCCATCATTGTTACTGGCATGCTGTTACAATGCTTACTGTTGTTCCATTTATGCATGTGTTCTGTTTGCTATGCAACTGTTTCACATCTGTTGTTTTGGGTTAATTGGAACACACATGTATGCTGTTAAAACTAATATTGAAATGTTTTGTTAATGACTAACCAATATATCTTGGAAAACCTCAACACCATAGCAAACTTGGGAAGGCTGATTGCAGCAGATCCACCTGTGCCACCCCATCTGGCCATGGCACTAGGCCCCAGCATGTCTGGGACCCACTCTGGACCTTCATCTTCTGCAGGTGCTGCACCACCTGGGCATGGGTGTGGAGATGAGCATGTCATCCACCGTCAATTCCAATGGAAAGGTGCGCAGTGTCATCCACTCTGAGTTGAGTGAGCAGTCGCACCAGATGGAAGGCCACCTGGCACACCTTGAGGAGTAGGCTGCCCCACCCATCCAACCCCTAGCACAGCCATCATTGGGGTTGTGAAGGTGCAGTGGTGACTGCCTGCAGGTGGGGATGTCAGTCCTACTGTATCCATATGGGGGCTCATGGGCCTCTGATTTCCAACCACCCTCACCATTCAAGGTGTTTACCCCCCACATGTGTCATACACCAGTCCTGTCTGCTGTCTTGTCTGTCTTGTCTGTCTCCCTACCCAACCTAGCTCCCCAGAAGTATCTACAATCCTTCCCCAACATCCCACTCTCACCTTAAAAAAGGGCATCTGTCCTAAAAAATATATATATCTCCCCATACATAGCTGTCAATTTCAGATACATGTCCACTGGACACATGTAATCCAGTCCAATTGCCTTGACAACACATTTCTATTTTCCTCACTCCTCTCTGGGGTTTGAGTATCCAAATTCTCCTCCAAATTTGTACAAATGCACTACTGTTGCAGTATAAGTAATGGACAGCTATGGACCTTCTCTACACCCATCCTGCACAGCCATAGCTACCTTTCATATTGTTTTTCCCTCTGCTTGCCCCTTTTTCACCACTTTCCTTTCACCCATTTTTTCTTTCTTTTAAAGAAATTAGCATGAGTGTGAGAGTAAGTGGGAGTAACCGAGTTTGTGCAATGCTAAATGAAGCCAAAATGGATTAAGCATCTCTACGGCTAACCGTATCTTGGCATCACTTAGAGTCACACAAACCCACTTAAAGCCACTTAAAACTGCTTTAATCACTCTGTCTCCATCAGCTACTTTTCTGCCTAGTAACAAAATAATCATCGCTGCCAAACCTCAAACCCAGGACCCTGTACACTATAGTCAAAGCAACATGCCACTAGACCATTTGAGCTGTGGGAATTTCTGATGCTTTTTCAAACATATCATGCAGTAGAGTCATTCAACAGTAGGGAAAAAGCTCTGTGGAATCACTCAGGTTTTTTATATATACATATACAGATATAGATATGTATGGAGATACTGTGTTTGTGTGTGTGTGTGTGTGTGTGTGTGTGTGTGTGTGTGTGTGTGTGTGTGTGTGTGTGTGTGTGTGTGTGTGTGTACATAACATGTAGTGCAGTCATAGCTCATAACCATACCTCTCAACCTCTTAGTGCAAGACATCAGGGCAAAGGCTGTCAAAATGGGGGAAC
Source organism: Protopterus annectens (assembly GCF_019279795.1). NCBI lineage: Eukaryota > Metazoa > Chordata > Ceratodontiformes > Protopteridae > Protopterus > Protopterus annectens. Next base: position 195,251,843 of record NC_056742.1, read on the forward strand.
AGTAGGCCAAACTAGGGATGTATTTTAAATATTGCTATTAAAAATGCAGAAAGTTGCTAGAATAACAGGGTTTGTTTCAGCATACATTTTCTGAAGGATATGATGTCTGAAACTGAAATGTATGTCATCATTTGCTGACAGAAATCCTCAGATAATCACAGTGATTTACTAGAGAAACACAAATAATTTGTGGAACAGACCAAAAACAGGAGTAATAAACCTGGACATTCTGAAACAATCCAGCCAGTTGACAGGTATGCTCAGAACCCCTTAGTGTAATGAATCTGGACCAAGCCTGACAAGGTGGGGGGAGAAAGCCATGAAAATAGAGACATATCTGAAATACCTGCGTAGACAAGCTGAGATTGTTGCAGCAATCACAATGTCTGTTCTAACATATACTGACTGAAATAGCACAAGTGCAAGACTCAGTTGCTTCTCATTAGTTAGTGACTTAAGCCCTCACATCATCCCACTGATTTGTCAGAAATACACAACACGTTTGGAGACCATACCAAAGATATGAGCCAGACACCTGGACATCTTATGCATATCTGGACATAACATGACAGTAGGGAAACTACACTGAGCTGCTAAGCATGTCACCAAGCACCGTCCAAACTACAGTCTGACACAACACTACCCCAAATCAACTATGGGGAACTACACATGCATTTGCAGATATATCAGGCACTACAGGGATGTAACAGTAGTGAAAAACAGACACTGATGTGAAAGTGCATACCCAAAACGAATTTCACCACAATCACTGTGACATACTGGTAAGCCAAATTAACACTAGAGTATAATGACTGTGTGAACAAAAAATGTCATGTTTGCCACTCACACATTACCCCTAAATATAGTACCCCAAGTCACAATGTAGTAGAAATCCTGAGGTGGTATTGGACTTGCCTCAGTCTGCCCCTACAAACATATATAATCAATAGACCACCAGAAACTGGAGCAGCATGCACAGTCAGATAGAAAAGGAGCCATGACACTTACATCTACACCCTCCCTACAAAGCCCAACTAACATTTATACACTACACTGCTACACAATTCTGACAGTCTAACAATAGCCAGACATACACAGACCCCTCAACTGTAGAGATCCCCACAGAATGTCCAGGCTTTGTCCTCATATATATGGCCTCTTCCTCAATACATGTCTAGCATTCTGCTACATCACTGGGATGATATCAGGAATGAAGGCACAAAATAATGATATACCATAACTATCAATATCTTACTGCATGACATCTGGACAAGGCCTGACATATTGGGGGACAGAGGGCCAAAAACAGGGTCATATTTGAAATATTGCTGTTATAAACTGAAAAAAGTTGCTGGTGTTACAGGGTTTGTTGTAACGTCTTTTCTGAGGGATATGACGTCAGAAACACAAATGGATGTTAGCATTTACTGACCACAATCCCTAGAGTATGCTACTGATTTGCCAAGGAAAAAACCTGTCTGAGAAACAGATCAAACATAAGAGTCAAATTTCTGGCCATTCTGTGGATAGCCTTACAGTTGAGAGTTATTTCCACCACATAACACTGTCAGAGTTAAAATCAAGCAGAAAATCCATTTCCACACAAACACTGTTAAACTAGCATTAATCCAACTGTATAACAGCAATACTTACATTCTGTCCCTATGTCTGGAACCTTCTCCCCCATTTTTTGGATTTCTCCTCATTTTTTTGTTGTAAGAGGTATTTCCAGCTACTTTCTGTTATGCTGTTGCCCACACAACTCCATGATGCTGATCTCACAGGCAAGGAAAAGGGGCAATGCCCACATGAAATACTGAATTATAAGAGTGTGTGGCCATGCCATTGGCTATAGGAATAACAACACAGATGTTCTGCATGCAATTAGCAAGTGAGGGACACTGATTGGCACACAGGCCACCACCTGCTCATGAGCATTAACTGCAAAAGGCAAGCTGCTGCCTATGAAAAACAGGTCTATACCTCTACATGTGTAGATAGAGAGAGAGAGACAGAGACAGAAACAGAAACCAAAAATACTTGGGGAAAAAAAGGTATGTCTAACAAGTAAGCATGTAGTGGAATGCAGTAGGGGGTATGCAATAATGGGAAGTTGGATGTTAAACAAATATGTCTCAACAAGTCTTGTTGTATTGATATATTGCTGATCAGTACCTATGGCCTTAGCATCTGGGTATGTCTGCAGTGACATACTTCACAGCTCAGGCCTCTGAGTCACACCAGGAATGGATGTCTCACATATGACTACTACTGGAGTGTCTGTTGAACAATACTGACTGTGACACTGCTAGGCCAGCTAGTGGATCTCATAAATATCTACATGTTACTTGCAAATACAACAATGATACACATGTTTGTCTCACAAATCTAACAGACCTATGCAGGGTATGTGCATAGTAAATTACTGTTGCAGATGTGTCTGTTGAACTGTATGTGATATACTGAGCTCATACCATTCAACTGTCCAATGTTATGCACATTGAGCATGTGTGTGCCTCATATTTATAGTCATTTACTCATAGAGTTGTGTTATGTCTGCAAGTCATTGGCAAATCTGTGAAGACTGACATTAGAACATAATAGCATACATATGAGTGTCAGACATCCTCCAGTGTCTGTGAATGCAAAGCCTAGTGTGCTATCAACTGACTTAATTGTGTTACAGCAATATTGATAAAGTGTCACTAATTTTGGGCCATTGCCCCCCCATTTATGTGTGTCATTTTTCAGATGTCCTGTTCTAACAGGTTGAGAGGTATGACTGAGCAGCAAGGGTGTAAATACAGTGCGCCATACTGACATAGAACAGAAATGTATATCAGTTATTACCTGTGCACATGTATGTATCAGTAAGTGTAGCTGGAAGTCTCAAAACAACAGACATGAGATGCAAAATATCAGGTAAATAAGCTGTACATGTTGTACACATGTGTAATATTAGTTTCTGTGCATCCAACAGACATAAATTTCTACAGCTGCTGGTTGTTGCATTGCCCCGACACAGATATGGGTATTAGAATAAGCATGATTATCAGGTTGAAAATGGAGAGGTGTCCAACTGTTTTATGACCTTGTGTCCATGTCTACTACAAACAGCTATATGAGCACCTACATAGCTGTATGGACTCAGCAATACCTGACTTGTAAAACCTGCCCCCACCAAGGTAGAGTAATCCCCTTTGCTGGACAGCAGCAATACACAAACCACATAATTGGTTACTATATTGGCTGTACAGGGCCAAGTAGGAGCAGACACCAACTTGGGAGCAAGTTAACCTGTGTCTGAGCAAGTATATAAGGTCACAGGTGAATTACTGTAAGGCTAACTATAAGTACAAATTGGATACATCCACCATGGCCAATCACAAGGCCATCTTCACATATGTCTTCAATCTCAGAGGCAACAACCCACCCCACCTTGTACTGGTGGTCAATCACAACACATACACACACGGGATAGCTATAGTCAACCTGCTGCAGACAGGTTAAAGGAAACATCACCCTCCTGTCCCACCATCAGAATAGATGGATATGCACAGCACCCGGGAGCAGGTCCATAATGCCTAATCAAAGGCAACAAAAGTAAGTCTCCATGGGACATGATAACATCCCTGTCTGCATCCTACATGAATTCAGCCATATGCTCCCAGCTCTATTACACACTGTAAGCAAGCAAAGCCTAAGCACCATTGATATCCCATCTACAAGGAAGGCGGCCACTTTCATCCCTCTACACAAAAGTGAATGATGAATGGTGGATTATGCAATTTACTGGTCCTCAATGGGGGTAAAATGACACATCAGGACCGGGAGTGCAATGCAAGTTCATACTGTGCTGTTAGATGACAGGGGAATGATGTGGTCATAAGCGGTGGCTAATGTTAGTCAATGTTGATGTACAGGTTATACAAATAAAGTTGACCAATGTATGAGGTCCTGTGATGTGCTTCCCTGTTTATGTGTTCTAGGTGAAATGCAGAGTGCAAGACAGCCAGCATACACTGTAGCTGAAATTGTAGCCATTACTGATATGATAATCCAGCACCATGGGGTGATGTTTGGCCATAGCCAACAGAATCTGTGAGAGTGGACCACCCTGTGGGATGAGCTCATCTGCAGAGTAAACAACTTGGGCCACCATGGATGCACATACGATCAGGTCAGGCTTTGGGTGACTGACCAGATATGCCATGCCTGGCAAATGGCTGCTGCCATGGCCAGGGACTGTACTGCCACAGGTGGGAGTCCTACTATGTAGGCCCCACTTATACCAACAGAGGAGCTCCTTGCCAACCTTGGGGCAGCCACCACACACCAGCAAAATCAACACACACAAGTTGTGGAGGTGGGTGGCACCCAGACAACAGGTGAGGACTGTCAAGCTACGGCCCCAGTGCATACCAATTGAATACTGTAGCAGTCTTACTGGCTTCCATAGAGAATCTAGATGCATATGTCAGGTCATCAAACTGCATTTGTGAGTGGGGTTTTGTAATGCACACAAGTGCACATCTATGGTGAAGGACAGCAAATTGTGTACTATCAGAGCTTGTACTGTACATGTGCAGAAAAGTAGCATTCATCTTACACAAATGCCATATGAGAGTCTGCTGACAATACCTCTCCCCCACAACTACATAGGTACCCCTGGTCTGGATATGCGACGGCAGCCTGAAGCCGGTGAGTATGGTATTGTCCTGTTGTGGCTCACCAATATCCCAGGCATGTTAAGGTCATGCATTTTACCATGCACACAACTGTTACTCTTAGCCATATTGCAATATGTGCATGTTCACTTGTGGGGGGTTAACTACATTGCATCAAAGTGGTCATCACATGGGCCCTATTTGCAGGAGATGTAACATATCTGTAGCATACCTCACAACTTGTCAGTGCAAGAAATCTGGACAAAGACTGACAAAATGGGGGGACAAAGGGCCAAAACTAGGGACATATTTTAAAAGTACTCTTATACAGTGCATATATAAAGTGTACACACCCCTATTACAATGCCAGGTATTTGTGATATACAAAAATGAGACCACAATAAAACATTTCACAACTCTTCCCACCTTTAATGTGACATATAGCCTGTGCAATTCAATTGAAAAACAAACAAATCTGTTAGGGAAAATGTATGGAAAAAATGCCCAATATGCTAGATGCATAAGTGTGCACAGCCTGAAGCTAATACTTTTTTGAAGCAGCTTTTGATTTAATTACAGCATTATGTCTTCTTGGGTACACACATGCCATCAATTACAGAGACTGTTTGATTAACAACAAATAATGGTCAGCTGTCCTACTAGGCTTTTCCTGACATTTACTCAGTTGCCTGCTACAGCAACAGCCATGGTTCACAGAGAGCTTACAAAGCATCAAAAGGATCTCATTGTTGATAGGTATCAGCCTGGAGAAGGGTAGAAAAATATTTCCATAGCATTGCATATACCATGGAAAATGTTGAAGACAGCCATCAAAAGGTGGAGAAAAATGGGACAACAATGGCATTGCAAAGAAGTGGATGTCCCTCCAAATTTGATGAAAAGAAAATACCAAAACTGGTCAGGGAGGCTGCAGGAGACCTACAGCAACACTAAAGGAGTTGTAGGAATTTTTGGCAAGTACTGGTTGTGCACTACATGTGACAACAATCTTCTGTATTTTCCATATGTTATGCCTATGGGGTAGGTTTGGGAGAGGGAACCCATTTCTCACGCAGAACAACATCCAGACCTGGCAAAATTCTGAAAAACAATACATCAAGTCTCCATGGTCCAATGAGACCAAGGTTATCTTTTTGGCCACAATTTCAAAAGGTTTGCTTGTCACAATAACAACACTGAGCATCACCAAAAGAACATCATCTTCACAGTAAAGCATTGTGATGGCAGTGTACTGCTTTGGGGTTGCTGTTCATAAAATGGAACTGGGGCTTTAGCCAAGGTGGAGGGGATTATGAACATTTCCAAATACCAGTCCCTTTGGCACAAAATCTTCAGGTGTCTGCTAGATAGCTGTAGATGGAGAGGAATTTCACCTTTCCACATGGCAATGCCCCAAACCATACATCCAAATCAACAAAAGCATGGCTTCACCAGAAGACATTCAATGTTTTGGAATGGCCCAGCCAGAGCCCACACCTACATCCAATAGAAAATATATGGGGTGACCTGAAGAGGGCTGTACCCAAGAGATGTCCTCACAATCTGACAGAGTTGGAGGGCTTTTGCAAGGGAGAGTGTGCAAATATTGCCAAGTCAAGACGTATCATGCTGATAGACTCCTTCCCAAGAGGACTGAATGCTTTAATTAAATCAAAAGGTCCTTTAACAAAGTATTAGTTTAAGGGTGTGCACACTCATGCAACCAGCCTCTTGTACATATTTCATTTACTATATTTGACCCCTAACCAATGTGTATGTTCTTAATTTGGATTGCACAGGTTATAGGTCACATTAAAGGTGGGAAAAGTTACAACATGATTTATGTGGTCTCATGTTATATATCACAAAAACCTGGCATTTTAACAGGGGTGTGTACAATGTAAGCTTAGAAAGTTGTTAGAGTAACTGGATTTGTTTTTAAATTCATTTGCTGCAGGTTCTGAAGTCTGCACCTCAAATTTTGTCATTAGTTAGTGACACCAATCCTCAGATCATCCCAGTAATGTGTCAGACAAATGCAGGATTAATGAGGAACAGACCAAAAATATGAGCCACACATCTAGACATTCAGCAAGACTATGTAGAGTTGAAAGGTATGTTCTGTAGGAGTTGCAACTGTGCTTTACGAGTGAATAGCAATAATGTGTACATGGGTACAGTGTGTGTGCTAGGTGAAGGCCCATCACCTACTACCACTACTCACATGTCACAGAGGTGTATATTAGTAGTAACATTAAGTGGAAAGGGCTGCACTGCATGATGTTGGGGGCCTGTCCCGAGTGTATATGTTGTGATCTGACAGTGAGTCGTGAATGTTACCAGTTGGCTATTGTGAGGTTTGTGTAATGCCCTTGTGCCACCTCACCTGTATGTGTCTGTATGTGTGTGTGTGTCTGTGTGTGCATGCATGTGTGTGCATCTGTGTGTGTGTGTGTGTGTTTGTGTGTGTGTGTGTGTGTGTGTGTGTGTGTGTGTGTGTGTGTGTGTGTGTGTGTGTGTGTGTTTCTATACCAGAAAACCTTATAGCTTTATAATGCAGGTGTTAATTTACATATGTTATCTTCCCCTCACACGTGGAAATGATGGTCGTGGTCCCTCCCACTCAGAATCTGATGTCAGTATATCTGGATACTCTGACAATGATGGTGGTCCTAGTGAGGCACAGGTGGGGTTGTCAGGGCTGAATTTGTGCCATCGGTTGGCATCCCACAGTCATCCACAATGTCCCTGCACATAGTCACAATGTCTACACATACCCCATCCCCAGCAGCCGCAGACAATGGAGAGTTGGCAGGTGGTGGCATGGAACAGGCTAATGTGGTGATTATGGCAAGTGTGAGTGTAGACACTAGCCATAGCCAGAGTGCAGGCGAGGTCTACACAAGCAGATGGATAGGCATGCTCTAAGGAGGACTGCTTGCCCATCAAGCCACTGTCGCAAGTGCCATGGCAGGTGTCACCAGATGCATGTTGCGAGCTGTCATGGATGCACAGGCATATAGTGAATGCAACACCAGACAAATACTCAGGGTCTTGGATGCAACTCTTCCTGGCTTACTTGATGACATACATAACCTTTTTGAGGTGACACATCAAAATACTGAGGTCAACAATAGATGGTGGGGTGAGACCTTGGCAGTCCTTGACCATGGAATGTCTGTGCTGCAGCGTGTGGTGGGAGATGGGCATTGACCACGTGGATGTAGTTCAGCACCAACATCAGCTGAGAGTCTACGTGGCCATGCACCTTCACACACCCATAGTGGCAATACCACCAGCACTACTGAAGGGTGGATGCAGTCCACACACCACAATGGAACAGGCCATGGGCATGTGATCCTGGCCACTCCCATCGGGTCATGGATCCAGCAGACAGCAGTCACCATTGGGGAGTAATATTGCATCTGACTTTGGGCCTGGTGGTGCCAGTGAGACCCCTGACAGGACCAGTTCATGTGTCCATGCCAGGAGATGGTGAACTGTACACCCTGCCATGTATGGTTCAAAGCTGTCCATCATGCCACTGTGTAGGGCAGCCAAATGGTGTGATTGTGTGCATACAAACACACACACACATCACCATCTCAGCCAGGTTACTTCCAGACACACACACCACCTCTGCATGGCCCATTCATAGAACACCCATCCAAACACACACACATGATGTCAGCTGTATGGCCCAGCCTAGGCCTCTGGCAAACCCACACAACACCCTGTGCATATGATGATACCAGTGCCACATCCCTGTCATCCATATCACTAATGCAGACACATGCTAATAGGGTTCTGATGCAAAGGGTGAATTAAGTACTGTTTAGCTATGTAATGCTGTATAAGGTGCTGTCAGCTGGCATTTGTAATGGGTACACTTCAGAGTGCGTGTACCTTTTCAGCCATGATGCATTATTGGTGTTAGCAATGCTGACTAAATGTAGTCTCACATGCTGTATTCTGTTTGTGTTCTAGGTGTCTGTGTGTCAGCAAGATGTGGCCCTGCAGACATTGCCAATGAGGGGTATGGCAGAGTGGAAATACATCAACTGTGTCATTGCAGAGGTACAGCTGCATATGTACACATTTACCAGGTCTGTCTAACAGTTATTGCATGTGCCAAAGAGCTTATAGGGCTAAGGGTGTATACAGGTAAATATATGATGGTTGACATCAGCAGCTCTTGTAAAGTGGACAATGGTAAGTGTAGTGGGTGGAACACACCTCAGATTGGTAAAACCCACACACCCAGAGGATATTATGTCGACCAAACACATAGATAATACTTTTCCCACACACACACAGTCTCACACACACACACACACACACACACACACACACACACACACACACACACACACACACACACACACACACACACACACACACACACACACGCACACGCACACACGCACACACACACAGACACAAACATTTGCCAGAACTGTGATTAGAACTCCTACCTATCTTGTTATTGTTATTACAGTGTTATCCATTTATCACAGGTGCTACGAAGCTTACAAGGTGAAGAGTGTCCCAAGGTAAGTCTAAGGTGAACAACATCACAAGACCTTGTAACGTTTGGAATGGGAGATGTACTGGGTGAGAATGGACTCAAAATATTTTAACTTACAGTTATACATACAAACACAAATACACTCATACACCCATTTGATAGGACTGAGATTAGCAGCCCTGCTCATCTTGTTAGTCAGTCCATACTGTTACATAGTTCCTGCACATGGCACAGGGCTTATTGGGCTGAAGAGTGTCAACAGGTACCTCTATGGTTGATGAAGACAGTGACCCTTGTAATGTGGACTTTGTGATGTGTACTGCGTGAACCACTGCATAAAAATGTAACCCCCCAATGGATACAGTTCTCACTCAAACAAATACACAGGATACAGTCCTTACACACACACACACACACACACACACACACACACACACACACACACACACACACACACACACTCTCTCTCTCTCACATTTGGCAGGACTCAGATGAGAACCACTACCTATCTAGTTATTGGTACTATAGTGTTATGCTGGTACCACACACACCATGGAGCTTGTAGGGTGAAGAGTGCCCCAAGGTACCTGTAAAGGGAATAACATCACCATCCCTTGTAATGTATGGCAATGGGAGGTGTACTAGTTGAGAAGGGCCTCAAGCTACTTTCAACTACATGTTTACACACTCACAAACACTTTTATACACACTAATGCACACACTCATGTATGCCAGTACTAAGATCCATAGGTTCCATAGGTTCATATGTGTGTACTAGGCGAATGGCCATGGAACCTTTGCAATCCTAGCCCATAGGGTTACCCTGGCATCATGCCACCTGACATTACTCCCCTATGTGTCTATTGAGTATAGCCACTGGAGTGATCCCCGGGGTGAAATTTCTATTCCCCATCTACTAATCCACATTTCCCAGGCAAAGGACCAGTGAGGTGCTCTCCTTGACATGTATTTGAAGTCTATTCCATAGCATGGCCAGTCTCTGGGTTATAAACATGTCCCTCCAGCATGTTCTGTTGCTTATGGAAATGGGGTTGAGGTCTCTGGGGCATGTGGTGCAGCAGTCTGACATGGAGTCCGCTGCTTTCACACTGTGGGTTCTATATGTGAGCCTGTTTGCAACCCACCTAGTGATATAGGGTTTGATGTCTAGCGGAGCGTTTTTGTCTATGATTCCTGAGTGGGGAATGGTATCAAAGGGTTAGAAGCCTATCTTATTATTCATTTCATACTGTTACATAGTTATTTCATGTGGCACAGAGCTTATAGGGCTGAAGAATGTCTACAGATATCTCTACAGTGGATTACAACAGTGCCCTTTTAAAGTGGACATTGGGACATGTACTGGGTGGACCACAACAAAAAAATTGCAAAACCCACCCCCAATGGATATGACTCCCAATGTAACACACACACAGGATACTTTTTCTCGTACACACACATGCACACACACACACACACACACACACACACACACACACACACACACACACACACACACACACACACACACACTGTCCAAGACCGAGATTAGAACCCCTACCTATCTAGTTATTGCTACTACAGTGTTATGCATGTATCACACATGCCATGGAGCTTGTAGGGTGAAGGGTGTCCCAAGGTACTTCTAAGGTGTAAAGCTCTTGTAAAGTATGGGAATGGGAGATGTACTTGGTGAGAAAGGCCACAAAATACTTTAATCAACAGTTATACACACTTACAAACACAAATACGCTCACACACACATTTGCCAGGACTAAGATTAGAACCCCTATATGCCCATATATATGAGTGTGTGTATCACATTCAACAGATGCAGATATACCACATATGGACCACCTACAGATGGCTGTGGGTAATCCTGTTTGGTAGGTGTGTGTGTGGAGACAGTTAGGTGTACATAGCTGTATGTATGCAAAGACATCTGCACAGTATAGATATATATAGTCTATTGTGGTTTAGGAGATGGGCTTTATTTCTCTAAGTGCAGGACCATGCCCAGTATGACCTTCTATAGCAAGTGTGGGAATCCATTCCAAGAATATTTGTAACTCTAGTCCGGGGTGTTGTGTACTACAACGATTCCTTGCAACCTATTTATGCAAGATATCTGGAGATAGGCTGCCAATATAGGGAAACAATTGCCCAAACATAGGAGGATACTGTCACAACAGCTCTTATTAATGTATGAGTTGCTTCTGTTACAGGGTTTGATTTAGCAGACATTTTTCTGACTTATGTAATGTTTGACACTGTAATGTATTGTGTCATTACCTATTGACAGATATCATCAGATCATCACAGTTATTTACCAGAGAAATACAAGATGGATGATGCACAAACCAATATTATGAGGCGAAGGCTAGACCTTGCCCAGTCCTGTCAGTTGGGAGGTGTGGCTACAGCCAATTGACTGATGAAGCTGTGTAAAAGTTCCAGCACCGTTTTGATATACTGGCTGGGGATCTCCTGGTTGTGTGGTATTCTCCTTACTTAAAAGGTCATATCCTGGTGTGGCCATACCTCTCAACTGTACAGATTCTCACATATTATCCAGATTCATGCCTCACATATTTGGTCAGTTTCCCTTTACATTGTGGTGCTCTAGCAAGTTTGTTGCAAATCACTCAGGTTACAGTCAGGCAATAATGACCGAAGATTAGAGTTTCAGACTTCACACCCTTCATGACAGCCATGCTACTACACATCCCCTCTGTTATTCTATCATCTTTCTAACATTATGAGAGCATTATTTGAAAAGTGTCCCTATAGTTGGTTCTTTAACCCACCATCATGTATGGCTTTGTCCAGATTTCTTGCTCAATGAGGTTGAGAGGTATGCTACTAGCATTTAGCAGCATGACTTTTCATTTGCATTTTGTTGACTGTGTTATGCTGGTAGTATGGACCCCATGACATTTCCTACAATGGTACTATGAGTGAGGCATGGCCCTTTGCCAGAGGCCTGTAGACCATGTGTGACTGCTGCAGGCCATCTGTGGCAAGGCAGTGTGTTATGTCACTCATATGTTCCCAGGCTGCCAGGCAGTAAATCCCCTTGGGGTGACAATGGTAAGTGAGTCAGGTGTTACTGACAATCACTTTCTGTTTGTATTGATCAATCACTCTGGGTGACAGCAGGATGCTGCTTATGGCTAGGGACATACCTGCATGGGACACATATTCAGAATGCTGCATCATGTCTGTCTTTCTATAGTCCATGAGGTACTTCTGACATAATTCACACTGCCATGGACCAGGCTAGTGTGATATCTGTACCTGTTGTGGGATGACTTGAGTGTATGTGTGATATGGCAGATTATGGCACCTGCCAGACAAGTAATCTTGAATTTCTCCTTATCCTGCCTGGTGTGTGGCACATCTGTGTGTCTTAAAGTGGAGTCTTCTATGAGTAATATGTTATGTGTATGGTAAGGCCTTAGTGTTTGCAGGACTGTGGTGTGTGGAGTATGTGTGGTCTGTGATGTGTAGGTTTAAGAAGCCCTCAAGTGTTTTTGCCTCTGAGGTGTCCTTTACTTGGTGTTTGATTTGCTGTGGACCTCCACTTATGTGGGTGTATGTTGTGTATTTTCAGGTGATGCTTACTGACTCCATACACTGTAGGGCACCTGTGTTACTGCAAAATGTGTTGTGGTGTGCACATTCTCCATTTGTCTGGCCAGTGGTTCCCCTCCCCCTTCTGTCTGTTTCTTTATCCATCTGTAGTCCAGTCACAGGCTTTTCCCACAGTTGCTGCTGTTATATATTTGTAATTCTGGTGTGAGCACGGTACATGCCGTAACATCACACACAAGGTTGTGGACTACACACCTCTGAGCATACCAATTTGGCAGGTTGTCCATCATTGCACCACTACATCTGCTGGGATCCTCAGACAGTTTGTGTTACTATGTTATTACACAGCTACATGTTGGCCTAGCTGTCAAACTGTCACTGACTCTGACATCTGGACAGGCCCACATGTAACATTCAGATGAAGGCCCACACATGAGGACAGGGTGTTGATACTGTTCTGCCATACATAGACAGTCGAGGGACCAGTTTGTTACTTGCTTGCTTTCTGTTATGGGTGTGACATCAGCTTCTCCACCGTCTGCCATTGATGTTTTGACATGACCTTTTCTTGTTTTGCAAATACATTTCAGGCAAATTCAATGTTGGGACAAGCAGAACATATATACAAGGCATACTTGTGCTCCTTCTGTGAGAACCTTCCATTCCAGGGGTATGGCTGTTAGCCAGTGACATGTTGTCAATGCTGACACAGTAAGGTGGCAGTCTTTTATGACTTGCCAGTACACTGATCTTCAGGTACCTGCTGTGCTACTAGGCAACATGCCTGTCTACATATGAGAGCCAGACATCTGGACAAATCCATAAGTAATTAGGTAATAAAGGCCTAAATATAGGGACCGTTTTAACTATTGGCCTTACAAATATAGAAGGGTGATACAATAACAGATTTTGCATTAGCATGCATTTTCTATAGGGTATGAAGTCTGAGACACGACAATCCATCATTATTTTCTGAATTTAGACTTTTGTCGTTTGCCAGTGATTTGCCACGCAACCTCTATTCCATGATGAAGACACCACAAATATGATGCAAACCTCTGTACATTCTGCAAAAGGTCTGTACACTTGGGATGTATAGTAGACACTGTGTAGGTTACTCTGACCTATGTACTGTTCATATGAGTGGGCCCCTGTCCATGACCTGTCCAGCTTACTGACAGTAATGGATATTGACATCTGGACAGTGTGTACAACTCCCACAGTAGGTGTAGCTGACATGAAAATAGTTGGCACTGCATTTCTTGGAACATGGCCCTGTCTACCAAAGTACTGTACCTAGGCCTCTAAGACACAACAGCCTGGTGCAAATGCTGGCCACATCCTGAGAGTATTTCCCACACACACACACACACACACACACACACACACACACACACACACACACACACACAACACACACACACACATATATATATATATATACATATATATATATATATATATATATATATATATATATATATATATATATATATATAAGTATAGCTCATAGGGCAGCCCTGGCATTGTGTGCTCTGCTGCTATTACCCTACTAACCTACATGTTACTGCATTTCTATGGGAATATGGGTGTGGGGGCACAACTGTCAACAGTAAACATTTGTACATACTGTTCTGATATTGTCTTTACATTTTGGTTCCATTTAGCATAGTATTGTGCCCTGTCTTGGAGAATAGAGGCATATGACTAGAGGCCACAAGCTAGATTGCAATGGCATACAATTGAGTTTCAGACTTCTTAGTCTTCAGAGCCTTACTGCAACTGGAAGTCCTGCTGTGATATTACTGTGTAAGTCTGTAGGTGGGTATTCCATCATTGTCATCATTTGTGGGCCTTTGCCAGACATTCCTTTATGGTTTTCTATGGCTGACTTGCTGGATGAGTCTGAGGGGTGAGTATATAATCCCAGCATTGACATCCATGCATGTGACTTATGACCCCCTCTTAGTTGGCCTCCCACGTATAATGCATTTATATTTGTCACCTTGGATAATACTGCATAGTCCGGGGAAGCCAATATTGGGCAGACATTTCCTGGTGTCCCACATAGCTGTTAGTTGTCTGCTGCTATCCCAGTAGGCCACCCCATTCCCTTGCATGCATGCAGCTATACCATAGATATGCTACCAGGACATACTACTCCATTCATTTATTGTTTAGAAGACTGACTTACCTTGTGCCTGCGGCAGTTGTAGGGATGGTGGGATAAGGCTGACTGTCAGATGCATGCAGTACACTACCTGTACAGGGTAAGCTACAGGTAGTGTGATGTGTGTGGAAATCATTTTACTGTGTGTTCAAGTCGAAGAGAGGTATCAGTCCCTGGGTCCCTACCGTGTCAATGTGTGTGCTATGCATTGCCTCTCTGCCAAGACCTGGGCATACTGGGCATGCCTCCATCAACTTAGAGGACCAGTCTCTGGGGCTTTCTCCTCCGAGTCCTTCTGTGCCTATGGGGACCTTGGCAATGGTGGGGACTGTGTGGCCCTTCCCCATGCTGTTCCTGCAGGATCATATTGTAGCATGGCACATACTATGAAAATGTGTGCACATGTGGCTAGAGAGTACTGCAAGGGTCCACCAGATGTATCAAGGCAGTGGAACCATAACTTGAGCATCCCAAACACAAGCTTTATAATGATCCTGGTGTGTGCATGTGCTTCATTATGGGGTTCTTGAGTGGATGTGTGTGCATTTCTGATGGGTGTCATCATCTACGGCTCCAGTGCTTATCTAGATGGCCATATGGGATGCCCAACTGGCAAATGCCTGGTACAGCTGTGATGAATGCCAGATGTGGGAGTCGTGATAGCTTCCAGGGTTGCCAGCACACACATTCATGATAATGCCCTGGGCATTCCACACAACTTGGCAGTTGATGGAGAGGAAGCCCTTGCAGTTTATGTAGACCCTACCCTGGTTACCGGGTGATGCTTTGATGTGGATGTATGTGCAGTCTATCACACCCATTACCTCCAAGTATTCTGCTAAATGGTGGAAGAGACGCATATTGCTGTTCCTCTCCTTATGGGTGTTGGGGAAGTAAATGTGCTCATTGGTATGTGGTAGCATTGCATCCAAGAACTGGTGGAGTACCTGGATTCAGATGCCTGTGAGATCCCCATGATGACCCCAGTAGGTCTTTGGAAAGTACCTGTAGCTAGTATTCTTAATGCTACACATACCTTGGTATCCACCGGGATGGGTTCCCCTCTGTTGGCTCTGGGTCTGAGTTGAGGCTGTCACAGCTTGAGGATTTGCTGAAGTATATCTCTGTCCAACCAGTAGTGCTCTACTATCTCCAGATCATGTAGCGCCTGGTAGGTTATCCTAGGTCTGAGCACTCTTCTCCTCCTCCTCAGTCTGGGGCGGTTGTCAGTATTATCCTCCCCACTGCCCTCAGCCTCTAGCACATACTAATAGTTCAAAGCAACAATAGCCGCTAACATTTTTTTGGTTAAAATTCCCCTGCATGTGCACACCGATTGTGCAGAGTTTGTAGGAAAATCAGACTAAATGATGTTTGCACAGTTTATACTGTTGTGCTGCAGATGCTACCTGTATGATTGGCTGATTGACTGGCTATGATACATTCCACCTGCTTGCTATTTTAGTTGTACTTGATTGCTTTTATTCTGCTATTTCCCTTTTTTTTCTTTTTTTTCCTTCCCATTTCTGCTCCTTTAAGCCCACAGGTGTGCCGCGCAAACCTGGTGCACAAATGTAAACAGTCCTGCTATTTCAGGGGATTTTTTTGTTGTTGTTGTTTTAGATGTGGTACATGCCACGCAAACCTGTTTAGCTAAGGTTAACAATGAGAAATGGCCCTCCCCTGGACACAAACACGCTCTTCATTTCATGGAATAAGTGAATACAGCCTGAGACACACACCTTTGCTTAGCTGTGCTTAGCTAAGCTCAGATTTGAGCTGTGTAGCTCCAATGTGCTTACAACAAGCATGACACACCCCTTTTTCATGTCAGCTGCTTCTCCTGCTTACACAACTGCATTATAGGTCCTACACAGTTAGGTGCAGTTTGGTACTTGTCTCCTTTTTGTGATTCAGTAAATTTCCCTCATTAGCATACCCCACTGCCATAATCCCTAGTTACAGCACTGCACCAGAGTCTTTTCCCTTAGCAACCACTGTTCCCTGCTATTGTTGGATTCTCCATGCCATAGACTGCAATGGCAAAATGCAGATTTCACTTTAAATTGCCTTTTTACATTTTTTTTTTATTTTTGGCATGATCCCGTTTGTGCGCCGCTGCCCTATACTTAAATGGCAGGATCTGCCAAAAAACATTGCTTTTATAATTTTGCGACACTGTTCCATGCCAATTATAATACATGCTTTACTTTGAGCTGTCATGCCTCCGTTTTGATTTTTATAGAAATGTATTTGGCTAATAGTGGAATACATTTCTACAAGCTACACTGTTCTTCCACAGATGCCTGCCTACTTACTGGATCACTAACTGACCTAATTTTCATGGTTTTCACCAGAAAATGAGGTCATTAGCATAATCCAGTCATGTCTGTGGCAGAATAGTGTTAGCAGGCTTGTGCATGTCCCCAGGTTTGTTTACTGGATCGCTCAGTGGCCATATTCCATGCAGGAGCTGCTACACTATTCCTGCATGGAGGACATGCTTTATTGAATCCTGGGGTCTATTTATCTCTCTCTCTCTCTCTCTCTCTCTCTATATATATATATATATATATATATATATATATATATATACATACACACACTTTTTTTTTTTACAGATGACTTAGTTGGTTTATTTTGTTACTATTTGCTGAATAGTTTGGATGGGATTTCTCATCAGATTAGGAGTCAAACTCCATCAGTGTCATTTATTTTAAAATATGGTTGCTTAAACTTGATTTTAGTTACATACTAAACCTGGTGTCTACATAACTTGATGAAATTTTGTTTTTAATCATTACTTCTTTGTTATATAATTCTATGTACATTGACATTTCAAAACTCTATTTAAAGGCACATTTACTAATCGCAGACTGCTTTAGAAATATTCTTGTTCACAATATAATATGACACACCTGAATTACATCTCACTTAATTTAAATAGATTAAAATGGCTGTATATGGGGTAGTTTAGATATTTAAACGTATTTATACAATTATTTAAAGCTCAAGCTATTCTCTTGAAAGAAACACATGTAATTCATAAAGGTATTTATGCACAAAATTCTAAAGAAAATTGCAATTGTATAGAGAAATTCTAATATAATGTCCCAAATTATTAATATTTTAGTGATACAAAAGAAATGATGTGTTCATTGATTATAGAATTACAAGGAATAGTTTATTCTTTGGTTAATGTCTATTAGAGTCCGGGGATTGGAGCTAAATTTATTTAAAAAAATAAATAAATAATTACATGATATAGTTTTGAAACTGAGAGGAATTCTTGTGTTGACTGGGGATTTAAACTGCTTACTAAAAGAAAAAGATACAAGTGCTTATATGAAATCTAGAATATCTGCAACTGCTAAAGCTTTATTAAACTTTGTGGGATTGTTTAAGATTAAAAATATCAATGATTTTTCAGTAACTGATTCATTATTCTGCACTCATTATTGATATAGATATGGTACTTATTCTGTGATTGATATTGGTTTTATATCTATTAACCTGGTTGCAAATTTAGGGAAAGTTAAAGTTGTCCTATGCCTATTATCATAACACAATGCTATCACATACAATATTTTGCTTAAACCAAGAACTGCAATATCATATAACAGGTTATCTGCATTTATAACAAAACTAAACGATTTAAAAAAAATAGTTTATAGGTGAAATCCAACAATTAACCACAAATTAACTTCATTTGTAATACTAGGGTCAATAAAGGGTGCCACGCAAAATTCGACCTTTTATTCCAACCACAAAACAGCAAGATTATTCCAACCACAAAACAACAAGATTAAGCACTTTCATTTTCTATCCAGAAACTTATTAAGAATCATTTTACTACATCATTACATTATATTTAAAGACCCGACACCTTACCTATTGGTTTAACAAGCTACATTAGTTACCTAAGTTAAACATTACTATTTGTACAACTTTATTAGATATGAAGAACAATGAAGTATTCATATGGGACTCTCTTAAAGCCTATTTGTATGATAAGTCAATGTGTTGGTACATAAATAAAAAAAAATGGTAGAAAGAACTTATAGAACTGCAATCATAAATGATAAATTAAAATGTAATATACAAAAAGGTAACAAGGACTTAATTACCAAATCTGATAGTTTAAATGCAAGACCTACAGAAATTCCACAGCATAAAGTCTCAATAAGCTTAAAAAAATTCAGAATGTAAACATACTCTATAAATCCTAAAAATCTACATAAATAGCATGTATATTCAAAACTATTATTAAATCCAACAATATTAAAGAAATATTTGTTCCAAATAGTAATAAAAAGTTACAGCTATAGAAGGAATTTTAGAGGATTTTTTAAAAAGTATTTTGATAAACTTAAAATATCAAATAAAATATTGCACAGAAAGAAGCAGTTTGAACTTTTTAAAGAAATAATAAACATAATAAATTAATGAAACAACAAGTTAAGATAACAGGAAACCCCATTACTATGACATTTAAGAAACAATGAAGCCCCAGGGGATGATGGAATCATTCCTGAATTATTCCAAATGAAGCATTAGACATTTGTTTCAATAGGGGAAAAAACAATTATCTAATATTCTGCCATCCTGGAAATGCATTCCAATTTCGCTTGCTTTAAAATGAGATTAAGATCATTCACTGTGTTCTTCCTAGAGACCAATATATTTATTAAATATTAATTACAATATGTGTATGTCAATTTATGCAAATAGAACCAAACATTTCTTCTCTTTACTAATTAATGAAGATCACACAGGATTTATATTAAACAGTCAGATGTGTAACAATAGGAAAAGAATAATTACATTAATTTATTAGGCTAAAAACACAAAATGTGTTATCAACAGTTGCTTTAGATATAAATACGGCATTGGGTTTTTTATATTCTGATATATATATATATATATATATATATATATATATATATATATATATATATATATATATTTTTTTTTTTTTTTTTTTTTTTCTGGACACTTTATACAGCTTATCTCAGGCAGCTTAATACAGCTGATTAATTCAGGACACTTTATACAGCTTATTTCAGGCAGTTTTATACAGCTTATTAATTATTTCTATCCGAAATCATTTGCTTGCATAATTTTTTTTCATTTAATTCTCATTCAATTAAAATAAACAACGGTGCTAAACAAGGCTGCCCATTTTCTTTTTTATTTTCTGCACTGGTCATTGAAACTGTTTTTATAAGCAATAATTTATCTTAAAAAATAAAACTCTTTGCTGCTATTTTATTGACACTTGTTGATAGCAAAATATCCTTCTATGTTTTGATTACATTGATTCAAATATTTGAGTCTTAGGACTTAATTTTAGTAACAATAAAACCAATTTTCTAGCCATCAGTAGTTACTCACATAATATTAAGAACACATTTTCTAAATTCAATTGGGAAGATAAACAAATTAAATATTTGGGGGTGTTGTTCTCATATAATCTCAAATATATAGTATTGATAAATTATGATAACATTTTAGAATACATAAAATTGCTAATAGGAAAGTGGAATAAGCTGTTTTTCCGTACGGAAAACAGATTAATACTGATTAAAATTATTATTCTTCTAAAATATTATAGATAATTGAATCAGCTTCTCTTTTCCCATCTAAAGAATTTCTTAAACAAGTTAGTTCCGTTCTTTTAAAGTTTTTTTGGCTTTCTAATAAAACAAGACTGTATTTGCAGTATCATACTAGAGATAAGTTAAATGTTGGAATTTAGTTCCCTGATATAGAATAAGTTGCTTTGTCATCAGTCATCAAAATATAATATTGTTGTTTAATTCCAATTGATCTTCTAAATAGAAAGAAATTCACAAGAATATCTGAATTACAGGGCTACATAAGTATATTTTTGCACTTTAATTGTTCAGGGATTCTTATTAGCACTGCACTGGTAGTATTTATTTGCTTATCAGTACTGCATTGTTTTTTATTTACTTGTCTAGCAGTTCTACACTAGTTTATTGCACTGTTTTTATTTATTTGTTTGACTGAATTGTTTAGTTTTCTGTGTCTCCATTTATATAATGTCTGATCTGTGGTAGAATTTTTGTTTTCTTATAGTTTGTGGCTTATGCTGTTGCCCACCCCTACTGTAAATTTGATAAGGAACACTCCACCCAGTCCCATCTCATTAGCTCATTCTACCTAATGCAGAAATCATTTGGGAAGGTCAAACCCAAATTTTCTTCTGTCCCTCCTCTCTCCCTTCCCACTTTACTAACAAAAACAAACAAACAAACAAACAAACAAAAACACTTTATTCGGCTTCCTTTACTGTATTTGTGTTTCCTCCTCCTGCTCCATTATTTCATCTTGCTTTTTCTACTGCTTGCTGTGGCTTACTCTCTAAAGTGTTCAATTGCATCTTTTCTGTTGCATTTGTTACTGCTTGTTTATAGCCTGTTTAAATTGTGTATTCTAACCCTCTTAGTTTTGGTTTAAGCACTTGGGCTTTAGGCTTACCCCTTAGCTCTGCCTGACCTTTTCTCTCTGCCAGTCTGGTTGATATGGGCATCCTGAGACAGTGTAGTAACTGCCTTATGTACACAGACAACCACCTACTACTACCACCTAGGAACACAATTTGCAAGAGATGCAATTACAATAATAAGCTAGAGTCCAAGCTCTCTCCCTCACAAGCATCTATATCTGACACTGAGAAAGTTGTCAATGCAATCACTATACATCAAACACCATCCACACTTACACAACACACACCCATATATGTGGAGGTCCTCAACAAAAACATACCCAAACAAAGGAGACCTCCCTAGGCAAAAACACACTCAATCTCCACAGCCCTCCACACCACATACCATGCATAGTTCACACACCTGTGTCTCACAATCAGTAAGGCTTAACCATAAAACCAACATATTATTCATAGGTGACTCCATTGTGAAACATACAGATGTGCCTCTCACCAGGCAGGATAAGGAGAAAGTCATGGTTAGTTGTCTGTCATGGGCCAGAATCCACCATATCACACATGTACTCAAGTCTCTCAACAACAGGTACTGTTATGACTCTGTCATAGTCCATGTTGGTGTGAATGACTAGAGACATACCTCCTAGACTTTATGAAGAGAGACATGATTGAACTTGCTGAATATGTGTCACAGGCAGGTATGTCCCTAGCTTTAAGCAACATTCTAATGTCACCCAGAGTGATGCCTGAATACAAACCGAAAATGATTGGCTTTAACAATTGGCTTAGTTTCTGGTGTCATTTCATGGGGATCCACTACCTGACAGCCTGGAAAGATATGATCGACAGACCATGATGCTTTGCCAGAGATGGCCTGCATCTGTCTCACATGGGCTTCAGGATTCTGGCAAAGACTCTTGCCTCCCCTATAGTGCCTTTTTTAGGAAACATGATGAGGTTAAAACTACCAACATAAAAATTTAAACAAAACACAAATTAAGGTCATGCTGCTAAACTCTAGGAGTCTAAACATGAAACTGCACTCATTGCAAACATTTAAAATCCTGGAAAATGCTGACATCTGTGTAGTCACAGAAACCTAGTCAAAGCTGTGGAAAGCACCCCAGTCTTACCTGGTTACTCATCCTATCATGCATTAAGACTCCAAACCATGGGTAGTAAAGCCAAAGGAGGTGAAATTTCAATATATATTAAAGACATACACACCTCCAGGCTGGTCAAACAGTATGACACACAGGAGACAATCCAGATGCAGGTAACTATTGACAAGACCCCTATACAAATAATAGCTAGTTACCAGCCCCCAAGTCTGACCCAAGCTGCCAAAGCTGCCTATTTAGGCCTCTTCGAATCTATCAAGATTTAACCCTTTATCCTTACCCTGGGTGACTTTATCTACCCAAACATAGACTGGAAGAACTGCTGTTACCAGAACACAAATGCCCAGAGATTCCTCAATTTTTGTCAATGCAAATGCTTTGGAACAGGTAGTTGATACCCCCACAAAAGGAGATAATATCATGGACTTGTTATTAACCAACATGAGTAATCACTGTAGCATCCCTGCAGTATCATCCTCCCTTGTAAGATCCGACCATAAAGCAGTCACGTTTGAAGTCACTGTCTCCACTGACCCCCCTCTAGCTAGGGTCAATAAAAAAATCTTCACCAAAGCTGATTACAGACTCCTGAGTGATGGCATAAACAGCTTCACAACCCCCTCCCCCTCTCTAGAAACTGGCACCAGTATCCAAAACTATATAAAATTACTATACAAGCATTTATATAGATGCATGAAATCAGGAATACCTGACAGGACTAAATCATTCTCTGCAAGGAAGAGTAAACCTATCTGTTGGACATCTGCAATAAATAAACTATAAAAAATTTAAAACAAATGCTGTCCAGGACCAAGAAGGAACAGGTGCTAACTTTGAAGCAATCTCTCCTTAGCCTAAACAAGAATTTTTTTTTTTTTTAAAAGCTTTCATGACTAATAATTTTAAGTGAACTAAAGCAGTGGCTTGGTTAATGCACCAGTCCCTACAAAAGTTCTTACAATCCAATACCCCCTTCTTTGGATTTTCCTATCTATAGCAAGACAAGTAATTACTATTAAATTTAATGAATTTAAAATATTGCTTAATATTTTGTGTCAAATTAATTAGTTACTATTAAAATGAGAACAGATAAAAATACTTCTTATTATATCAACTGGTTAAATTAAGTGATGTATTGGAGAAATATTTGTCTATAGTGGTTTTGTGTGTGTGTGTGTTTGTGTGTGTGTGTGTGTGTGTGTGTGTGTGTGTGTGTGTGTGTGTGTTATTGCATGTGTGTGTGTGTGTGTGTGTGTGTGTGTGTGTGTGTGTGTGTGTGTGTGTGAGCATGCTTGTGTCTGTTAGCTTACATTAAATTGTTAGTGCATATTGTTAATTATAAAGCCTATACACCACTGTAAATAGTTATTTTGATGTTGTTTTTATATTAGATAAAAATTAATGTGCAATATTTTTCTTTTTTTCTCTTACAATTTAATACAAGTATTTGAAAAAGAAAAAGAAAGTATATGTTCAGCTCTACAAAGCAAGTCTATTTCAGCAAATATCTTTTCTCTATGCTATGAGTGTGTATCTCTCACATCTTATAAATTCATTGCCATATGCAGAATTCCTCTGGGCAAAAATATTATGGCCCTGATTCCAAACAACTTGCACTGAGAGCAGATCTTTGAGAATCAGGACAGACTTACACTGAGACCAACTCCTTTGAAATATGGTCCTATGTTTACTAAAGCATAATTTCCATCTAATGGTGCTGGATATAGAAGCATTATGGACTATAGTGTGATGCATTTACCTTCCTCTTTACATGAAATAGTAAATAAAACAAAAAATTAAAATGTATTATTAAGGATGTTTTAAGTCCCTAAGATCATTGGAAAAAGAAAATATTTATTTTGTGATACATTATTTGCCTTTTGTGGAAGGAAGTACACATATTTTGAGAAAATATTGGTATATTATAATATCCGAGGAATGTTTGAAATTCTTGCAGTTAATTTTTTTTTTTACTGAAATGCTCCAAATGAAGGAGATTTAGTTATGCATTCTATAGAAGGAGGAGATAACTAGGCTATCATTAGATGCAAGGGATGTACTGTTTGTCTTTAATTTTTAGATAGTTTAGATGTATGTATTGATGGGCATTTGTTTTGAGTAGTGGACAATAATTGTTACCAACAAGGGGTGCATTATGGTCTGCTATATATGTATGATACATTTTATGCAGGACAAATTTCTCAGCAAGTTAAAAAACAAATAAAAGACTATATTAGATAAATAAAATGGAGTTTGTACTAGTACAGTGACTACACATTTCAAGGGATGTCACAGTCAGGATTTTAGTTTGTTGCATGTACTTATCTATTTAATATTCTTCATTACGTTTTAATATATCTGATATATTGTTAAAAACAGAGCATGGTATAAGTTTTCATTTGTTATACTGCAGCCTAGGAGTATGAATAATGAAATAGTCTTTAAATATTTATTGTAATAGTTTTATATATAATAATAAAGCAGCTTTGAAATTGAGGTGCCTCTTTAAAGTCTCTTTAATGTGTCTTGGAAATAGTTTATGAGCTAGATTTTATAAATAGCATTTAAGATGTGAGCTTATGAGCCTTAGATGACCATTTAGACAAAGCACTTGTTTCTCTTTTGTTTAATAAAACAAGAGTTTGTTTAAAGTGCCAGCTGTGTTCTTTGAAAATAGGAGAAAGTCACTGGCATGAATTATCTGTAGAGGAAGCATTAGATGAAAACAAAATGCTTATACAAATATATATATATATATATATATATATATATATATATATATATATATATATTCAAAGTAAGGATGCTATACTATAACGGAGTAACAAACAGAGGAGCAGAATGGACCCATCCACTAGCCATAATTTGACTTGGTGAATGACTTGTTATGCACTGTAAGTAAAAGAAATTGAAGAACTGTTTATTGTAAAACCTATTTTGACATCTGGTATGAAACTGGCATATACCCATATTCTGAGATGACACACATAGGGAGGGACAAAACCAAAGATGGAATTTTAGTGCATTATTGTTGGTCGGGTGTAATTAAAGACATTGTAAACTTCTGGGGAGTTTGTTAAGAATGTCAAGAAATTGCAAAACACCCTGATTTCAGAAGTCCATGGATTTCTATGGCCATTATTGAAACTGCATTCAAGTCAATAATCATACATCATGTGGGTCGACTCCATTCTTAAAATCTAATAATGGCTACCAGTGCTTTCTAATGATTATGGAAGATGTCACTAAGTTTTCTGAAGCATGCCCCCTGTCAAAATTCAATGCTAAGTCAATATCTAAAGAGATGGTGCTTTTCTCCAGGGTACAATTATTCAAAGAAGTGCCCACAGACAAAGGAACCTCATTAACGTCTGGGGTAATGCATGGCCTTTACCAGTGTGGTAATACATCAGCTTTACCAGTAAAATTGTTGAAAACATAAGTGCACTACTATCAGAATGATGGGTTAGTAAAGTGCTTTAAAATTCAAGAATGGCACTGAATAGGATGGTAAGTTACCTCCCTACCGTTTCTTTTGTATAATATAAGTCTCCCAAGTTTAACAGAATTCACATAATTTGAGATGCTATATGAGGGCATCCACCAGGCTTGCTGGACATAACAAAGGAGATATGGGGAGAGGAAAAGATCCTGTTTAAAAGTATGGTAACAGATTTTACAGATGTGCAAAAGCTGTTATGTCAATAGTTATAATATTTATGTAAAGGGTACAAGAGATTCAACAGAGCCTATAAACCAAGACTGGCAAACTTAAGGATTTTACAACAAGGGGGGAAATATTAGCATTAGTTAATTTGCTGGAAGTAAGTTCCTAGCTAGATGCCAAGGGCATTTATAGGTGGTAGGTAAATGAACAAAGTGAACTAGAAAATAGACTGACTGAACAAGTGAAAACGAGAGTAGGGATATCACATAAATGTATTAAAAGTGTGTATTGAATTTGAGCCTCCTGTAGGTATAAGTACTGCTAGTATGGTACTAGGGGATTAAATTCCATCTGTTAAATAGATACAACTTTCCATAAGGCCTGGAAGTAAGAAGTGAATTAATTTTTACAGAGAAATAAATTCATAGGTTTATAAGTAAGTGTTAGGCTGCCTCTGTCCATTAGTAGTACAGGGCACAGTCCTGGGGTAAATTTTCTGTTTCTTAAGCATAGATTTAAGTTGTGCTTGAAAATGGACAGGGATGAACTTTGTTTTATGTGAGTGTGGAGTCTGTTTTACAGCAGCAGTATACTATGCTAACTACACCTGTCTCTCCAAACCTTTCCATTGATATTGCAGAAAAGATTTAGATCCCTAGACCAAGTATTTCTAATGCCATTTGACTTGCTGATGTGCAATAAATCCATCAGTAATGGGTCAGAGGATGTCTTGTATGCCAGATACAGGTCACCTCTTTGCAGTCTATAGGACACTGAGTACAGTGACAAGACTTCTAGATGGTCCAGGTAGGGCATGCTGTTTAGTTCTTGTATCCTTTTAGTAAGGTATTTCTGTGGTCATTTAAGTTGATACATGAGTCTGGACAGATACATGGCAAAGGGGGTATTTATATTCAATGATTGTCTTAATGAGGGCTGAGTAAATGGGGACAATGATATCCTTAGATTTAGACACAATCCCTTTATTTATAAGATATGCAATACAGAAGGACTTTCTTATGACAATAGACATATGCTGGTAAAAAGGTAGGAAACTCTTCACATAAGTTCCCCAATCCCAAACAACTTGGTCAACTCATAGTAGAGTTTCATCAATGTGGTAGCTCTCTGTGGTAGATAACTTCCCAAAGGATACAATAATGTATTTCTTGGCATTTACTTTCAGACCATGAATTTGATACCAGTCATTTATCTGAGACAAACCTTCCTGCAGGATGGCTAAGTCATTTGGGGATTCAATGACTGCATCTAGGTTACAGTTATCTGTAAATTTAGTCAGTCAAAGCCCTTTTGTATTGGCTTTTACTTCAGAAAAGTAGATACCAAACAGGAGAGGTCCCAGCACAGAACCCGGGGAATCTGCATTGGTGACCAGTTTTTTTATGGAGGTAACTCCCCTATTGTGATTATCTGCATCATATATTAGCTGCATCATATCTGTGAATCGACTGAAATAGAGGTTTATTCCCAGTCTAGTTAGCATTTCTACTATACCTGACTGGGGAATGGTGTCAGAGTCATTGGCCACATTGAGATATGTGGTGTGTGCCATTTTGCCTTCATCCATTGCTTTGGTGACTTTTCAAAAAAATCCACCAGAATGAGCAAGCAGAGTAAGCATGACGTGTCCTTGACAAATCCAAACATATTTTTTTTAACTATGTTTTTGAATATACTTAATACAGCATCACATTGAATGTGTGTCAGAGGAAGGTAAACCAAAGGAAAACATTAAGTGTAGAGGAGACAAAAATGTTTAATCTTGGAATTTTTGAAGAATCCCAATGTAATTGGAAGAATCCAGTTGTATTAGTTCCTAAGCTGGAGACCATGGCTCCATAAGATTATGTAGTGATTTCCGGAAACTTAATGAGTTATCCAAAGTTGACACTTATACAGTGCACAGATTAGGTGAGCTCAAAGAAAGCCTAGGCAAAGCAAGATTTTCTAAAACACTAGAGTTAATTAAGAAAGTAATATTGACAAATTCCATTCACTCACAAAGCCAAAGAGAAAATAGCATTCTTTATGCATGAAGGTCTTAAATGCTTATAGAAATGTTTGTTTGTTTATTTATTTATTTATCTATTTAATTTTCTTTACATGTGATGTGCGGTGATCAAAACTGACCTTTTTTTCAGATGCAGCTCATGTGAGTATATCACAATGAATATAGAGTTCAACTTCTGAAAAAAACAAATAAATTCCAGCAGAGAAGAGAATAAGGCATTCAAATTATACATTAAAGCTGATACATGGCTGGAAAATAAACTTCATGCTAGGCACTCAGTTATGTACCGTGATGATACAGGAATTTATTCAGAGGATTGGAATTTCTATTTAGCCAAAGTGCAAGCTGTGCTGGGCTCTTTATGACAGGCAGAACTTTAGATCAGTATTGTATATATTTTAACCTTAATTAGAAGAGGGGTAATTAGAATCTAAACAGACTATAAACTGTTAAAAACTGGCCAGTAGCAAGTGCTACAAATGAAAAATGAAAGTACTCTTACAGCTAGCAAACTATTATACAAACCATGCTGCTATAGTTGTATTGTAAAATACATTACAAAAGGTAAAGCCCACATTCAGATAAGGTGTACTATAGCAGCAGATAAAATGTTTAACCATCTGAAAATTATATTGTGATCAGAGCCATTCTTAATAAATTTTCTGGAGTAGGGATAAGTGTTGTGCTATCACAGGAAGTAGGTGGTGAGGAACACCCAGTCTGCATCCATGGTAGGACGTTAAGTAGGACAGTGATGAGATGCTGTGGCACAGAGCAAGAGCATTTTGATATTCATTTGCCATTAACTTTTCTACAAATATATTTTTAATGATTCTAGTTTAATCTGGTAAACGATTGTGCACCATTATGAGAGTTATACAAGCACATTTGTCACTGGAGCCATTCCATTTTATAATCAGACATAGGCTTGGCATTAATCAACCCCTATATCATAAACTAGTCAGTGTAGAAATGGGGGTATGGGGGACATTGTACTATTTTTGCTATCCCACTAATACAAGTGTATGTTTATTTATAAAGAAAGCATTGTGCACACACTACGGATTAGGGGAAGACATCTTATTGCTGGTGAGCACATTCTGTATATTACACCAGTGAAAGTTTGTAAGAATTATTTTTTTCAATAAACTTTATTTGATTTTATGTTATCATACAACATAATAACAAAAGAGAAAAGCAAAGATATAAACATCATACACTAACAAAACTATGTCAAACATACATAAAACTATAGTACACCTAAAAACATTAGTATCATTCAGCTATTAAAACTATGTAATTTATACCATAAAAGCTTCTTAAATAAAACACTCATCCTCAGCACATGTGGCATAATGTGGGTCCAGTTTAAATCGGGCTTGTGGAAGGGGAAAGAAAATATTAGCATTTATTGGGAGGACACAATGCTAAATAACTTTTCCCAAGTTTCCAGCAGGTTTGATCTTCTATTATTTTTGTAAATAACTACTTTATATGCCAGTAAGTGCTTGATAGCCATTTGTTTAGAATCTCTCCACATAATTGCAAGTCTATCCTTCCATTTAGAAGCAAAACATCCTTGTCTTGTTCCATTATTGATCATAATTCTATTGGAAAAAATTTTATTTATAAATAAATTTATATAGTATTTGTCGTATAATTCTTTTTTTTGTTTGAATGAAAATAGAAGGGAAATCAAAGTAGTATAATACTGATGCAAGAAGCTTAAATTAAGTCTATCAAATGCTTTATATGCATCAACCACGATCATAAAGATTGGGATTTTCTTTTGATTTGCGAATGTTATTAGGGCTTCAAAAGTAAGGGTATTATCACATGTTTTGTCTGTGATGAGTAACTCCAGATTGCTCATGAGACATGACATGTGTTATGATTTTAATATTATTAAGGTTTGTAGTCCTTCCCTTGCCCTCTGGATTGTATTTTTACTCAGGATTTTTGAGAGAGCCATGAATAGCAGTGTCTACAGAACTGCAGCCATCTTGCTCTCCAAAAGCTTGTAAGAATTCTAATGTGAGTCATTGGAAGGGCTTTTTTTTAAAAAAGATAACTTTTAATCCATAACTTCAGAGATGTGTTCCTCTCCTAAAGGGAGATGTTTGCAACAAGAGCGAAGACTTGTAGAGCCTTAACAAGAACGAGTTGCGGAGTACCAAGGACCTATCTGTGGATCTATTAAAGGAATGCCAAGAGCTTAACTGTCAGTACTGAAGGAATGTTATAGACCTTTATGTAGCTATAGTGTGAGAGATGCAAGATAACACTGACCTAAGCTGGAGTGTGAAGGCTGTGGATTGTCAGAAACTGATGTTTTTGTTTAGTGTACAGAGCATAGCTATAATCATTTTATTTGAGTTGGAAGTGAAGTCCAACTTTTAATTCTTCACTGGGAATTAATTTCACTTTAATCAAAGATATTATTTCTGGTGTATAGTATATAGTGTGCAATGTATTGTACTTGCCCATGCAGTTGATAAGTTCCAAGAAGAAAGAGTTCACTAATTTGGATAACAAATACATAACAAATACATAAATAAAACAGGAAACATCTTTACTTGCCAGGTATAAAAAGGACATTTTTTTAATCAGTTCACAAACAAATAACTCAAAGCATAAACATCAGTAACAATAAAGGTCAAACCTGTTTGGTGTCTTCTGCTGCAAAGCAATACTAAAGGTTTCTCTGCCGATGAAAGTAGCCTGGCAGTTAATCTGTGATATTAGGATTTGCATCAAGAAATTAATTTGTTTAGAGGAGGTTTGAGAAAGAGCTTCCTATTTTTCAGAAAAAAATTTAGAACAGGTTGTGAAGCAAATTAGTAAGCCTCTGAAATAAGGATGTCAGGACACTTTATCATAAGATTGGTCAGCAAATCCTTACAGAGTACTGCTGATAGAAGCTGCCATGCATTAATTATTGCTTTTGACTGAGGGTTCCATTAATCAAGTGGAACCTTTTGTGATGTAAATGGATAACTAAATTGTTTATTAAAGATCCAGCAAGCATGGAGTGGGGAGAACAGTTAGTATAATACAGAGCTGTTTCACTTTATCTGTGCTTGTGCAATCTTAGACTTAGTATTTATAAGTAATAGGACAAAGACTCACATGAAAAATTACTGTTTGGCATTTATTTTTTGCATAGTCATTTAACTGAGTTTATATTTAGATTGCTGACTTTTATCTTTCTGCACTCAGTGAATGCAGTTTTTGATGTCTGGATTCACTCAATAAGCAGTGTATGGGAAATAAATAAATATGGAATACCTTAGTGATGTCCTAGTCATTATAACGTATTGATGAGTGATACATTTACTTGCAATGCTATTTGCAAAGCTGCTTAAAACTCAGTCATGATTACAGAACCTGTTGTGATGATGTCAATTCTCACAACAAAGGAGATAATAAACTAGGATTCTGCATTACCACGTGCAGAAGAAGCATTATCACCAATTCATACATTCATAGGTATTGTAAGACTACTGAGTGTTAATACAACTTATGCCTTGCAGTATGGTGCTTAGGCTGCTTCTCCATTCTTCAGGATAGATATACCAGTCATCCCAGAATAAATGTGCAGGTACCCTCCTAGTCATCTATGTTATATTTAAAAGAAGACAAAGAATATTACTGCTTATTGTAAAGCATTGGTTTATTCCAGGGGTTAGAGAGGCACTGGGTTATTATCCTATCCATCCACAATAGTGTGTTTAGCTTTTGTTGGAGATTTATGTCCCTGGTTATACCACTGATAGATGTATTGTATTTATGGAGGTACTGGAGGTCTATGGTGTGTGTGTGTGTGTGTGTGTGTGTGTGTGTGTGTGTGTGTGTGTGTGTGTCCATGTGCGTGATCCTGTGTGCATTTGCCTGCCTGTGAGCCTGAAACTTTACAAGACTAGTTTATAGCCTGACATAAAACTAAAGATTTTCTGTGCATGTTACATTACGGTTAGTGTTAATTTATCAGAGAAGGTAACAGCTCTAGAGGTTGCTCTGCCACTAAATGAGAAAATAAATCACAGTTAAAACAGATGTGTAGGGAGATTAGAACTCATATACTAATAAAAGTGTTTGAATATTAAGACCTTAAAAAAACAAGTAATCTCTGTGGTATCCCCGAAGTCTCAAAACAACCCACTAAACTGTAGTAGGTCCAAAAACAAAACAGTGTAAGAAACTTCTCTGTGTGGAAGATTTTCAGTCCATATATTTCTAGTTAATCACTGTATATTAATCAGATCAGACAATAGTAGTAGAAGTAGCGAACGTAAACTCGTCTTAAGTCAAAACAAAACAAAACAAAAAGTAATAATAGAAAATATATAATTGCACAGCATTACTAAGTATTCAAAAGTAATCCAAGCAAGGCAGGCAGTCTGTTTCCAGTCGAAAATCCTTTATTAAGTACACAGACAAGCGATCCAAGTAAAACAAAAATAGAGTAATAATTTCCTCACAAGCTTTCTAAATATATATATACTTTTTATCAGGCATGGGAGTGGTTTATTGTGCTGTAAAACAAAGTGTTATTGGTACACATGTTAAAGTCACATCCCTCCCCCCATCAGTGTGACATTCAAGCTGGTCCTGCCCTACTTAGCTGTCATAATAATATATAACCCTTATGTACTTTAAATAAAATTTATACTGATGTGGTACCTCTTATTTAACCAAATTATTAAGTAGAATTTTAAGTCTGTGATTTTATCCAAGACAATATGCTACATGGCTGTAAATATATCAACCTTAGTTCATTTGGCAATCAAAAATTATATATAAATATATACATATACATTTTGCATGTAAAAATCAATTTCTATTTTGATAACCTATTTTTAACAAAGATCGCTTTTGTACTTCTAGACTTCTTCAGGTCTGTGTACAAGAACCCTAATAACCTATATAATTGTATAATTAGTTAGTATTGTTATTACACATCATTTTGAATAAAGTGGAAAGAAGAACCAGAAAAAAATAAAAATAAGAAAAAATGTATGTATGATGATGGAAACAAAATATACACTTAAATTTCAAGTGATTTAACATGGTATTTAAAACCAATTTGTAGAATAAAATAAAATACAATTAGTCATGTAAACAATGTGGCAATTTTCTAAGTTCCAGTGCACTTTTAACTGAACAGTAGTAGTTTAGTCCAGGCTTCCTAAAAGAGTTCAGCTTTAATTACCACATGAGTTCACGTTTCTCCAGAATATTCGGGATGTTTCCTTCAAGATCTCCCATGTCTATGCAATCCAGGATATGGAACTTAAAACCTGTGTGTCTTTTATGAAGAGAAAGGTGTTTGGCTAGTGCATTATTTTTACATCCAGAGTGAATTTCTGACAGATGACATGAAATCCCATGATTGAGTTTATTTACAGTCTTGCCCACATAGAATGCATCACATTCATTGCACTGTGCCCTGTAAATTACTTTATTAGTGATACAGTCATCCCCTGCACTGGTTTTAATGATTTTATTTAAACAAGGGCAATAAAAACTATCACCTTGTTGTATAAATATACAAAATGTACAATTACTTTCACATCTTTTAGTGATTTTCTCACATGGTCTAGGTTTAAATTCAACAAAACTTCTAATGTTCCTTGCCTTCCTATAAACAAATGATGGGGCTTCACCTAAGATGTTAATCAGAAAAGGGTTTCCTGTGACAATGTCTCAGTTTTCCTCAATACTGTGATAATCCAAAGTGTATGCTAGGATGCAGCTATTTTTGCATCTGTTATTCTCTGTGGAATTACTTAACATTTTTCTACTGGGGAGGTTGAGTGAAGGTGCTTCAGTCCTTTTCAGCTCTATAATGGGTTCCAGGATGTTTTTTAACATCTGACTTTCACAGACTCTCACTAGAAAATCATTCTCTAAGTTGTTCAGGTTTCTCAAAAATGGTTCCGTCTCTGTGGTAATTCGAGCTAATCTATAGTCTTGGGACTTCACTACATTATACTTGGTTTTTGTAGGATGTAGACTTTTACTGTGGAGTAATAAGTTAACCCTCGTTGGTTTTCTGAATAGATCAGTGGTGATTCTGTTATTGTTGGTGTCCTTGGAAATCTGCATATCTAAGAAAGTGGTTGAAGTACAGCTATGGGAAGAGGTAAACTTCAGGAAGGGGATTGTTTGATTGAGGTAAGAAATAAAATCTCCAAGCTGCAAGGTGTCACCTTCCTACACAATAAATACATCATCAATAAAACATAAATAGCATATGATATGCTGCATGTAATCTGTGTTGTTTAACACAAAGTCCTCTTCCCATTTGCCCAAGGCTATGTTAGCTATGCTGGGAGCCATGGCAACCCCCATTGCTATACCAGTTTTTTTGTTTGTAGTGTTTGCCATTGAAAGTAAAGAAATTTAAGTCCAGTATAAGATTAATGATCTTGCTTAACTTTTGCAGTTGTGCCTTTGTACCCTGATTATGTTTCTTAAAAGACTCCATAGCTGCTGTTATACAGTAATTGTGAGGGAGCACTGTGTACAAGGATTCCACATCAGTAGTTACCAAAATACTGTCAGCTTCCACTGTAATTTTTTTTTATTTTCTTC
Source organism: Protopterus annectens (assembly GCF_019279795.1). NCBI lineage: Eukaryota > Metazoa > Chordata > Ceratodontiformes > Protopteridae > Protopterus > Protopterus annectens. The sequence goes on from NC_056742.1 coordinate 195,286,688, forward strand.
AAAAAATCCATTGAATCTCTTATGTATGACTTATTCTATTCTGCTAGAGGTTTCAGCAAGTAATCAAGGTAAATGGCTGTGGCTTCAGTAAGGGAACCTCCACTTGCTACCGCCGATCTATAAGGTAGGTCTTCTCTGTTCTTATGTGGCTTTGGTATTCCAAAAAAGTAAGGTAAACATGTGCATGGGCTCCATAAATAATTATAAAGATTTTCAGTGATAATTTTTTCTTCCCATAATGTGGTGAGATTAGTGTTCCATAAATCATATGCTCTTTTTATGTCATCCATGGTAAATAACTCATAAAATCTGTTATCCTCCAGCATGTTCTCTATCTTTTGGTTGTATTTTTCCCAGGGGAGATCCTCGCACAAAACCAGACAGGGGCACAATAGAGGACCACCAGGAGACTGTCCCTCCAACATCTCATTCCCCACAATCCCAATCCCCTCTGTCTATCAACACTCCACAGAAGCCTTTGGCATCACAGAAGGATAAGGACAGGAACATAAGCCACAGCATCAACCAGAACCGACAGAGAGATCTACAGGACGAATTACAGGACTACAAGGACAACTGGGACCACAGACAATCCAGTTACCAGGAGCAGCAGCACCTTCACAGAGACCAGTTTCTTCAGGAAGACCAATATCGACAGCACAGACATAAACCACCACACCACTACCAAAGCAAGCACCAGTACCAGAACAAGAATGACGACCACCACCAGAGCCCCAGAGCTTGTCCCTCTTACCAGGTCACCCCATACTACAGCCACAGCAAGGAATACTATTACAACCCACCGAGAATCCAGAAAGCAGAGGAGGAATTCCAGAGGTCTCATACTCTATCCACAAACACCCAGGGAGACAGGAGAACCAAACAGTGGACAGGGGTGAGGGAAATACAATACCTGGGCAATCCCGACTGGAACCCCAACTACAACCCAAGTCCCAATCTTAGACGGAGGAACCAGTCACAATAACAGGTACAATAACAACAACAGGTACCACAATAACAGGTGCTCCACTTCTCTGGGACCACTCTGTTAAAGCACTGAATGAAGAGGAAAACAAGTGTGTTGTCCAAAGGACTTACTTTTGTACCAAGCTGCAGGAGTGAGGTTGCTCAGGTACTGATAGACCTTAAAATGTTTGTGAGGAAGCCCAACTTAAGGGTACAATTTCATGGCAAAAGTAATGACACTGAAAATAAGCCTATTGATGAAACTATAAAAAGTCCTAGCAGCTATTGTCCACCACTACATCAAACACTAGCTGCTTTCAAAGTGAAATGTGAGATGGATATCAGGAAACTGCTTAAAAAACCTACTAAGAAAAAACTTTATAACTTAACACAGGGAGAAAGAAAAGCATTGCTTGAGCTAGGCAATGATAAATCCAGGCATGTAATAAAGGCAGACAAGGGAGGAGGTATACTTGTGACTGATACCACTAGCTACAACCAAAACATAGAGAATATGCTGGAGGATAGCAGATGTTATGAGTTATTTACCATGGATGACATAAAAAGAGCATATGATTTATGGAACACTAATCTCACCACATTATGGGAAGAAAAAATTATCACTGAAAATCTTTATAATTATTTATGGAGCCCATGCCCATGTTTACCTTACTTTTTTGAAATACCAAAGCTACACAGGAACAGAGAAGACCCACCTTATAGACCAGTGGTAGCAAGGGGAGGTTCCCTTACTGAAGCCACAGCCATTTACCTTGATTACTTGCTGAAACCTCTAGCAGAAAAGAATAAGTCATACATAAGAGATTCAATGAATTTTTTGAAGAAAATAAACATTACAGTGGAAGCTGACAGTATTTTGGTAACTATTGATGTGGAATCCTTGTACACAGTGCTCCCTCACAATTACTGTATAACAGCAGCTATGGAGTCTTTTAAGAAACATAATCAGGGTACACAAGCACAACTGCAAAAGTTAAGCAAGCTCATTAATCTTGTACTGGACTTCAATTTCTTTACTATCAATGGCAAACACTACAAACAAAAAACTGGTATAGCAATGGGGGCTGCCATGGCTCCCAGCATAGCTAACATAGCCTTGGGCAAATGGGAGGAGGACTTTGTGTTAAACAACACAGATTACATGCAGCATATCACATGCTATTTACATTTTATTCATCATGTCTTTATTGTGTGGGAAGGTGACACCTTGCAGCTTGGAGATTTTATCACTTACCTCAATCAAACAACCCCCTTCCTGAAGTTTACCTCTTCCCATAGCTGTACTTCAACCACTTTCTTAGATATGCAGATTTCCAAGGACACCAACAATAACAGAATCACCACTGATCTATTCAGAAAACCAATGAGGGTTAACTTATTACTCCGCAGTAAAAGTCTACATCCTACAAAAACCAAGTATAATGCAGTGAAGTCCTAAGGCAATAGATTAGCTCAAATTACCACAGAGATGGAAACATTATTGAGAAACCTGAACAACTTAGAGAATGATTTTCTAGTGAGAGGCTATGAAAGTCAGATGTTAAAAAAACATCCTTGAACCCATTGTAGAACTGAAAAAAGACTGAAGCACCTTCACTCAACCTCCCCAGTAGAAAATAACAAATGCAAAAACAGCTGCATCCTGACATACACTTTGGATTATCACAGTATCAAAAATATTTTTGAAGAAAACTGGGACATTGTCACAGGAAACCCTTTTCTGATTAACATCTTAGGTGAAGCCCCATCATTTATTTATAGGAAGGCCAGGAACATTAGAAGTTTTGCTGAATTTAAACCTAGACCATGTGAGAAAAGCCCTAAAAGATGTGAAATTAATTGTACATTTTGTATATTTATACAGTAAGGCGATAGTTTTTATTGTCCTTATTTAAATAAGATCATTAAAACCAGTGCAGGAGGTGACTGTAACACTAAAAAAGTAATTTACAGGGCACAGTGCAGTGAATGAGATGCACCCCAGGATTCATGAAGCTCGGCGCAAGGCCGGCGTTAGGCTTGCGCCAACAGTGTGACGTGAAGATGGCGCAGTAGTGCCAAATGCATATTAATGAAGGCATGCTGTTGCCACAGCCACGTGCATAGGAAAGGAGCGTGATTGCATAGGGTGTGTTGAAGTGCCACACGGAGGCATGGAAATATCAGCTGTTGACGTGCAACCTAAAATGCTTGCATATAACAATTTGCAAGCAATAGTAATCACATCTGTCAGTGTCCGTGGATACTGAAACATATGCAAAGCTTCAAGACAGTTCCTGTGAACACAAAATGAAGAAGCAAACACAAATGCATGGTAGGGAATAACGGGTCCCTATCCCTCGAACAAATGACATTGAAAACCATGTTCCCGTAGTCCAATGCAGTGTAGATAGTTATACCAAGTGGAAGTGAAACGCATCATATGTTAGCGCGCCGCCAATAGGTACGTCCAGCCCAGCTGGACAGATGTGTCCATAACAAAAAACACGATAAATGTAAATATCTAGTGACTGTATGACCGAATTATATCCCACAGCGCATGTAATAGTCACATACAATAGGTATGTCCGTATTTCACATACCAAATGTGACAGGAAATAGAATAAGCATGTAAACGAAACAGGAGGAGCATATAAACAGCTACAACAATAAGGCAACATGTAGGCTGAAAGGAACAGTATTATCCGTAGCGTTGACTGTGGGTACGTGTTGTTGTCCAGTATAATCGGATATGTGTCCAGAATATATCCCACCCTGGACATAGGAAAAGGTGGCATCCTACCAATGATTAGAACAGTCGGCTAAAATCCGCACATCTGCGATCCAAGCCAAACTTGTCAGGATGTGTCACAGCTGAATGGGTATTACACGGGTATACCAACCATGTCATGAAAGTTAAGTATGGGCGTGTACCTATGTGCATGAGGTATAGCACGTGGAAGGTCAAACATGGCAGGGTAGTCCACACAACCATACAGGTACCTGACATATGTAGGGTATGCAACGTGTTACCTTGACCGTGTCATTGGCCATCAACCAAAGCAGTGATGGATGGATTGTCAGGAATATGTGTGTGTGGGGGATGGGTAATGGTATAATCCTCAAAGGCGACTATGTGTCGTATGCAGAATAGGTGAACCGGAGGTGTATGAGGGAGCAGCGGGTAAAGCAGAAATAAACACAAAAACATGTATACACATCTGCAATATAACCAGACAGGCCATACTGTAGAACATAATCCCACAAACATATGAATATTAAAATGTGCGATACAAATGTACAGAAATGCCACCGGCAAATACCCACAGATTGGTCCTGATGGAACTGGCCATATCAAATGCAACACACCTGGGTGCATAATGGACTCCACAGCACACAACCCGCCCCCATTCCTGAATGTCCACCAAATCCAGCCATACTTGGCCTACTTGTTTGGCGCAGCCACATCTACACATAGTGACCACTACACATATGTAGTAGGTAGTGTCACCCTAGGCAGTTTCAGGATTTCAAACTATGTATCCCTTGCATGTGAAACCCCCAGCACATTTTCATAACGCCAGAAGAATGGTCAGTATCGGTCTTGTTATTATCGGTCTTGTTAAATTTTTGGATATCCCTCATGGGATAGGTAACCTGCATAAACATTAGAATGGGTATGAAGACACGATGTCCAGTCCTGTAGACATCTGGACACAAGATGGAATGTGCAGTAGTGGTGCACGAGACTGTCCAGCCCTAGATGGTCATGCAGAACCTACTACCCAGGATCAAACACCTGCCCGTGACGCACGTGTCCCGACACGAATAAGCGAGAGAATATATTGCACACATTCGCATAGTGGCACATGGTATAATGGTGATGAAGGCACTGACGTAAACAGGATACCCCCTGATCCACTGTGTGAGGGACAATTAATGTGTGTGTAGGTGTGACCTGACCAACAATGATACAATGCCAAATGTCCTGTGATTGTAGGAAATAACTATGTATCATACTGCATGTAACAGTTGCCTAAAGTGGTCACATCAGGACAGAATAAATGTAATTCGTACAAGAAACAGGCAAACAACAAAAGTGTTAAAGGTATAGGCTCACAGCTAGGAAACTAATGAATGTTCTAAACCAGCACTGACCGTGGCTATGTGCTGGCCCAAACAATCTGGTGTCCCCAGTATGGTTACCATCTGTCCCACTTTGCGAGGGACAGTCCCTCTTTGGGCAGTTGTGTCCTGACAAAAAATATTAAAAATGGCAAATGTCCTGAGATTGTAGGACATAATTATGTCCCATATGTTATGTAATAGTTGCATAAAATAATTATTTCTGTATCTAAAATACCTAAATGTTACAAGAAACAGAATAAGCAAATAAACCGCTACAAGAATAAGCTTTGATTTAGGCAAATAAGTAAAGTTCTATCCTTTGTACTGACCGTGGGTATGTGTCGGCCTGTAAAATCTGATGTGTGTTCCGAAAATGTCCCATCTTGGCCATTTGAAAAGGTGGCAACCCTAGTCCCCAGAATATATCCCAACCTGTACATATGACAATGTCAATGCTACCAATGGTCAGAGCATTCGCACAATAACTGGCCAACCTCTTAACCACTCACAAAGCAAGTGACCTTTGGAGGAAAGGTGTTGAATGAGAATGACTACTTACAACAATGAAGAGTAATAGATGCATTTAACTGCAGAAAACTAGTAGTATTACGAATCTGTCAACACGTTCCAAGTTAATAGTGTTAATATGGTAGAAGTGTCCATGATTGTCCCTGAGTTGTCATAGCCTTGTCCCTGTCAGTGTAGAAACGAGTCCCCGAGTATCACAGAGGTCCGTACACATAAGTACATCAACCGTCACATCTGTTGACAGGACTATTGCATACCTGTAGTGAATTTATAACTGATGTCCAGAATAATATTAATTGTATCTATAAATGAATGAAATAGTCAAATGGGAAGGGAAATATGTGGAAACCCCCCCCCTGCATTATGTAGTGGAACCACTCCCTGCCCTAAATCCTAAATTATGTAATGCCGACCTAATAATGTGGTCAGAGGTGCCCAAACAACTGCATCTGTAAACACAGGTAGAATGTTAAAATCTGGACTAACTCTGTGCTATGTCTGATATTTGAACAGCGCCAGGGCAGTTGTAGTCACCAGTCGGCCGAGCCTAAACCCAGACCAGCACATGAACACCTTGATAATCAAACACGCTTATGTGTGAGGACTATAAGCATAGGAGTTCTGAATATCCTTGCAGTGAGTGGACATGCAGCACGGGTCCAGAGCAGTAGGAAACAGGGAATGACTTAAGTGTAGTACTGCGGTTTTCCCAGCAGGAGAATGGATGCCTGCTGTGTAAGGGAAGAGGTGAGGTGTATGTCAGAGTAGCTATGAACCATGGGTATACATATAAATGAGCCAGAACAACAATAGTGTAGTGGTTAGAGCATCCGCCTAACGTAAAGGCATTCCCGGTTCAAATACGACTATAGCACATATTAATTGTGTAATGAATCGCTCTGTGCTGCAAAGCCAACATTTATACATGTAAAGGTGACCGCATTTGCATGGGTCTGTTAACCGGATTCCATCAATCAAAGTGGTACTTTCATAAGGAATAAGGCACATATA